>NW_019268528.1:4711050-4757891 GCF_002738365.1 Cucurbita moschata
CCCCCCCCCGGCCTCGAGCGCGGTTAGCGAAGACCTGAAAAAGAAATCTAAAATGCAGTGAGTTAAAAATGTACTCTGTAAGCAGTAGACTCTCATCGCATCCAATTCCTGGTAGGTTTCCACGGGCTTTTCTCTAGGCTTTAGGAAGTTTGGGCTTAACTCTATAGTTTGGCTAACCTTTTGGGAAGGCTTTTAATAGTGTCGTGGTGTAGTTAGTTATCATGTTAGTCTAATACACTGAAGGTTTCCAGCCCAAGTCTGGGCGATGCTATTTTTGACATTTTTATTTTTTTTATATATATTTATAATCTAGATTTAAGAGCCTTAGAGCTTGATAAGCTCGAGAACCGTGCCCTCGAACACACATTGAGTATGTAATTAATTGTTTGGACTTTTATTGAAGAAATACTTGTAGGAATCAACAAGGACAAGGGTGGAATGATTGTGAGCACGTCATATGCTTGATTTAGCCATGAAATTTATGAACTAAAATTAGTATCAGAGGTCTAGGTTGATTAGTCCAAGGACTAGGGTGGAATGATTGTGAGCACGTTATATGCTTGATTTAGCCATGAAATTTATGAACTAAACTTAGTGTCAGAGGTCTAGGTTGATTGGTCCAAGGACTAGGGTGGAATGATTGTGAGCACGTTATATGCTTGATTTAGCCATGAAATTTATGAACTAAACTTAGTATCAGAGGTCTAGGTTGATTGGTCCAACAGACTGTTTTCGCTGTATCTCAAAGAAAAGGCGAAAGCTTGCCTATTTGCCGTTGTATCTCAAATGATCTTCATGCGAATAATATCCCTCAAAACAACAAAGGAAATCTGGGATTATCTCAAGGCTGAATATGAAGGAGATGAGAGAATTCGTGGAATGAAAGTCCTGAATTTGATTAGGGATTTTGAGTTGTAGAAGATGAAGGAGTCGGAGTCGGTGAAAGAGTACTCTGACAGACTTCTCAGCATGGCCAACAAGATGAAATTGCTTGGTTCTGTATTAAATAATTTCAGGATCGTTGAAAAGTTGCTAGTCACTATTCCAGAGAAGTTTGAAGCCACCATTACTACTCTGGAGAACACCAAAGACTTGTCAAATATTTCTCTTACAGAGCTCTTGAATGCTTTACCAGAATAAGAGCAAAGGAGGTCTATGAGGCAAGAATGGGTGATTGAAGGTGCTTTACCAGTTAAGCATCAAGACAATAACAGGTATAAAAACAAGAATTTTTTTGAAACCTCCTCCTTTTGTCTTCTGATAATTGGCAGATGGATCTCCATTCGTCGATTGGTTTTTGAAAAATTTCTTTGTTTTTATACCTGCTATTGTCTTGATGCTTAACTGGTAAAGCACCTTCAATCACCCATTCTTGCCTCATAGACCTCCTTTGCTCTTGTGCTGGTAAAGCATTCAAGAGCTCTGTAAGAGAAATATTTGACAAGTCTTTGGTGTTCTCCAGAGTAGTAATGGTGGCTTCAAACTTCTCTGGAACAGTGACTAGCAACTTTTCAATGATCTTGGAATTATTTAATACAGAACCAAGCAATTTCACCTTGTTGGCAATGCTGAGAAGTCTATCAGAGTACTCTTTCACCGACTACGACTTCTTCATCTTCTACAACTCGAAATCCCTAATCAAATTCAGGACTTTCATTCTACGAATTCTCTCATCTCCTTCATATTCAGCCTTGAGATATCCCAGATTTCCTTTGCTGTTTTGAGGGACATTATTCGCATGAAGATCATTTGAGATACAGCGGCAAATAGGCAAGCTTTCGTCTTTGATTTCCTTGTCTTCTTTTCCTTCTGTAATTTGATTTGTGCTACAGTAAGATTTGCTGGAAGCGGAGGGACCTCGTAATCCTCTTCTATTGCTTCCCAAAGATCCAAAGCCTCCAGATAAGTCTCTATACGAACTGCCCACATTTGATAATTGTCTCCATCGAAGACTAGTGGTGCAACAGCTGAAAAATTGAATTCTCCTTCCATTTTGATCTCACAGATCCCTTAAAAAGATAGCTCTCATACCAATTGTTAGTGAAAGAGGGAGTGGTTGAATAGTTGATGAGAATATTGAATCACGAAGAGCAAGAATGCTCTCTATATAAAGAATACAAAAAGATATTTAGAAAATCTACCTAAAAATCTGCGGAAAATCCGGTAACAAACAAGTAAACAAATCAAATCAAAACAAAATCTAATCAAATCAAAACTAAATCTAACTCCTAGAGATTTAATCAGACACAGCAATCTAAACAAATACGTGATTTTTAATATTGTTAGTGAAGGAGGGAGTGATTGAATAGTTGATGAGAATATTGAATTACGAAGAGCAAGAATGCTAGAGAATACAAAAAGATATTTTGAAAATCTACCTAAAAATCTGCAGAAAATCTGGTAACAAACGAGTAAACAAATCAAATCAAATCAAAACAAAATCTAATCAAATCAAAACTAAATCTAACTCCTAGAGATTTAATCAGTTACATCAATCTAAACAAATACCTGATCTTTAACATTGTTAGTGAAAGAGGGAGTGATTGAATAGTTGATGAGAATATTGAATTACGAAGAGCAAGAATGCTCTCTATATATAAAGAGTACAAAAAGATATTTAGAAAATCTACCTAAAAATCTACAGAAAATCTACAGAAAATCTGGTAACAAACAAGCAAACAAATCAAAACAAAATCAAATCAAATCAAAACAAAATCAAATCAAATCAAAAACAAAATCAATTTAAAACTAAATCTAACTCCTAGAGATTTAATCAATCTAAACAAATATGTGATCTTTTAACACTTCTCCTTATCTAGATGCTGCAAACTCCAAGTTTTTTTCTGAAATTTTCAAACTTACTAAGTGGCAGAGGTTTGGTAAGGACATCTGCAATTTGATCTTCAGATTTGCAGTAGGAAAGAGTCACATCACCACTCTTTTGAACTTCTCGAACAATGAATAACTTGATGTTGAAATGCTTAGTTTTTCCATGAAAAATTGGATTATTGGAGATAGCAATAGCAACTTGGTTATCAACTAGTATCTCAGTGCTGTGTTTTTGCTCCAAGTTTAGATCCACGAGAATTTTCCTTAACCAGAGAGCTTTAACTACAGCTGTTGCGGTTATAAATTCTGCCTCAGCAGTGGATTGAGCTATAGTTTCTTGCTTTCTTGAGCACCAAGAGAACATGCCTGATCCGAGGCAAAAACAATAACCAGATGTACTCTTCATGTCATCGATTGAGCCACCCCAATCACTGTTAGAGAAACCAATTAGCTTCATTTCCTTGTGCTTTAAGAACTTCACTCCATAATTCCAGGTCCCCTTGATGTATCTGATAACTCTCTTTGCAGCTTTCATGTGAGTTTAACGCATAAATCTAGAGAGAATACTTACAGCATTTACGATATTAGGTCTAGTTGTTGTTAAGTACATCAGGCAACCTACCAAGTTCCAGAACTCAACTTCAATAACTTTGGCAGAACCATCATCTTTGACCAGCTTCTCCTTTTAATTCATAGGAGTATTCATTGCTTTGCAATCCTCCATCTGAAATTTTTTAAGTATCTCCTTTGCATACTTTCTTTGACAAATGAACACTTCATCTTGGGTTTGCTTGATCTCAATGCCAAGAAAATATGACATCAGACCAAGGTCTGCCATTTCGAAGATCTTTTTCATTTCCAATTTGAACTTGTTAATTTGCTTAAGATTGCTTCCTGTAATTAATAAGTCATCTACATGAAGAGAAATGACTAAAGTATTTGTACCTTCATACTTGACATACAGTGTGAGTTCAGATTGACTTTTCTGAAAGCCAAGACCAACCAAATGATCATCAATTTTACTGTACCATGCTCGCGGAGCCTGTTTAAGACCGTATAGAGCCCTTCTCAGCAAGTAGACTTTATCTTCGTTGCATCTTTTCACAAAACCTTCAGGTTGCTCAACAAAAATTTCTTCTTGCAAGACCCCATTTAAGAATGCAGATTTTACATCTAACTGGAATACTTTCCAACTCTTTTGAGTAGCAAGAACAAGCAACAATCTTACTGTATCAAGCCTGGCAACAGGTGCAAATGTTTCTGAATAGTCAACTCCAAAAACTTGCGCATATCTCTTCACAACAAGTCTTGCTTTGTAGTTGTTAACTGAATCAGGATTTAGCTTTGTTCTGAATACCCATCTTACTCCAATTATCTTTCTGTTTAAAGGTCGATCAACCAACTCCCATGTTTTGTTTTTTCGATCATCGAAAGCTCCTCCTACATTGCAGCCATCCAATGTTGATTGTTTTTTGCATCATGGAACCCTGCAGGCTTACAAATAGCTACATTACACCTTTGATAAATATCATATAATAACCTTGCACCTCTCATAGGTGCATCATCAACCAAATCATCTTGTTGTTCATCTTCAGACTCTTCTAACATGCTACCAAAGGTTAAATTGTTTGGTGCATTAGAAATATGATTCACCTTCGTCAGTTCTTCCCAATTCCATTGTTCATTTTTAGCAAAATGAACATCTCGGCTCACAATAACCCGACTAGTGTGCGGTTAAAAAACTCTGTAAAATTTGGATATAGACATGTGAATGTTTGTTAATCCACCACCTCTAAATGGGGGTGAGAGTTCTCTTATTTATAATCATTTACAGAATACAGAAATATGGTAAATTACAAATAATATGGAAATAGCAATAAAAGGAAAAAATAATAAATGAATACCATATATTTGCCTTTAATAAAAGGGCAAATATGGTAACCCGTAATGTAAGACAAATATAGATATTTGCCTTATAATGAACGGTCAACTATCCTTAGCACCCCCCCGCAAGCTGAGTGTCGGATTTGAACGAACGTGAAGCTTGGATCTGAAAAATTCAAAGAGAGGTTGAGAAACACTTTTCGTGAAGATGTCAACAACCTGGTTCAGAGGAGGTGTAGAGAAACACTTTCTTGGCCATCGAAAATTGCAGAGGGATCGCCGCTCAGCGGCGATGCTGCCTTGGCTTCGGCGAGAATATGTCTAACCCATGAAGAGGGATTGTCGCTTAGCGACGATGTTGCCTTGGCTCTGGTGAGAATATGTCTAACCCCAAGAAGTAGAAGGGGAAACCTAGAGCAAGGGACAAAGACAATGTTGAAGCCGGAAGAGTCGCCACATTGGGCGAAGGAGCCAATTTTGGCAAGAAGGGCAGCCGGAAGAGTCGCCACATTGGGGTGAAGGAGCCAATTTTGGTGAGAAGGGCGGCGGCAACTTGGTTGGCGAAGATGCCAGTGCGGCGCCTAGATTCCAAAGGTAAATCTCTGCAAAAGGTCGATAGGCTTATCGAGATTCTGTATATTTCTGAAGAGGAATGCTGATGAAGATCCTAAGATTAGGGTTTCTGTGAAGGATGAAGGATAAAGGGAAAATTGGGAAGAAAATGAAAGAGACTATGTTTGGAAAAGGTGAGGTTGTATGTACACAGTATGGCGAAGGATGATTTGGAGGTCAAAAGGGTGGAGCCGAATAGTAATCAATCGGCTCTACATGTGGCAGCCATGACGACTGCCCCTGCAGCGTCAAAGCGAGCAGTGGTGGTGGAGAAGAAGATTTGAGGATTCAAAAGCCATTGAAAAGAAAGAATCGGGGTTGTTAAACCGAGAGAGCTCTGATACCATGTGAATGTTTGCTAATCCACCACACCTAAATGGAGGTAAGAGTTCTCCTATTTATAATCATTTACAGAATACAGAAATATGGTAAATTACAAATAATATAGAAATAGCAATAAAAGGAAATAATAATAAATGAATACAATATATTTGCCTTTAATAAAACGGCAAATATGGTAACCTGTAATGTAAGTCAAATATAGATATTTGCCTTATAATGAACGGTCAATTATCTTTAACAATACCCAACAAAGATGCCAGCTTCTGCCTTTTTGTCAAGCTTATCACGCTTGACCTGTGGAATGTAAATGAAACAAAGATAACCAAATACTCTAAGGAACTTTAAAGAAGGTTTGTAATCATACCAAGCTTCAAATGGTGTCAGGTCCTTCACAGCTTTTGTTGAAATTCGATTTTGCAAGTACATAGCAATGTTTGCTGCCTCTCCCCAAAAACGTTTTGGAAGATTCTTCTCATGAAGCATGCATCTCATCATCTCCATTATGAATCCATTCCTCTTTTCACTGACGCCATTCTGTTGAAGAGTGTATGGTGCTGTCAATTGATGTTCAATTCCAGCCTCTTCACAAAATCTATTAAAAGTTTCTGAAGTGTACTCCTTGCCATTATCTGATCTTACAGTATGAATCAAGCATGCACTTTCATTCTCAACTCTGGCTTTGAATTTCCAAAATATACCCACAACTTCTGACTTTTGCTTCATAAAGAAGATCCAACACATTCTTGTTAGATCATCAATAAAAATAATGTAATAAAGATTACCATTTAATGATGGTGTTCGTTGAGGACCACAAAGATCAGTATGAACCAGCTGCAGTTTTTTCGAGGCTCTCCATGCTTGTTTAGGAAGGGTTCCCTATGTTGCTTCCCAAAATTACAAGCACAGCAAGGAGGCATGTCATCATCAATGTCAGCGAGTCCTTCTACCAACTTCTTTGACTGCATCTAAAGCAAACCTCGATGATGAAAGTGCCCAAGTCTTTTGTACCAAATCTCAATGGCACTAGCTCTGGATATAAAGGTCATCCGCTCTTTCTCCATCGGATTTAGAGCAAAGCTTTTTCCTTTCATTTTGACATTAAACAAGTCTTTGCCACTAGCATCTTTTATCAAACACTGCTTATTCTCAACCAACACTTTATAGCCTTTATCAAGTAACTGACCAAACTTAAGAGATTTTGATCAATTTTAGGTACAAATAAAACATCTGGAATAAATTTTTTACCTTCATAACTTGTTATAGCTACTGTGCCTTTTTCTTTGACTTCCAAGTTTTCACCATTGCCAATCCTCACTCTCTTAACTTTGGTGTCTCTTAATTTCTCAAAAAAAAAATTCTTGTCATATGTCATGTGATTTGTGCACCCACTGTCAATCAACAAGCTCTGGCTTGATTCTTTGCCTGAGGTGACTACAAACAATTGATCTTCTTCTTCTTGATCAATTACCTGTGCATCTACTTCTTTCACTTGATCTTTGGCTTTGCAGATCACAGCTTCATGTCCAAGTTGATTGCATTTGGAGCATTCGGCGTCAGGCCTTCTCCAACACTTGTATGGTGGATGACCTTTCTTCTCACAATGACGGCAAGGTGGATAGGATTTCCTCGAACACACATTGAGCATGTAATTAATTGTTTGGACTTTTATTGAAGAAATACCCATAGGAATCAACAAGGACTAGGGTGGAATGATTGTGAGCACGTTATATGCTTGATTTAGCCATGAAATTTATGAACTAAACTTAGTATCAGAGGTCTAGGTTGATTGGTCCAACAGACTGTTTTCGCTAGACCAAGAGTCATTGAGTCTTTCATTACGTGATTTTCGAGGCTCCAAATCTCAATCCGTCACGAAAAAGACAAAAAGAAAGGAAAATTAAAATAAAAGTAAAATTAAATTAAACATTCAGATAATGCATGCAATTTAAAATCAAACAACACCTCAACTATAACAAATTGAAAGGCAATGCAAACATGTGTTGTTAAAGGTATGTTACAAACGAAGAAAGGGTTCAGGATACTGTTTCGAACGAAATATAAAAGACCCAAAGTACACAAACCGGGTCGACACTCTTAAACAACCCTCAAGTGACAATGCATCTCTCAAACGCTCTCCCACCTCGAGCGACAGTTAGTGAAGACCTGAAAAAGAAATCTAAAATGCGGTGAGAAAAAGTACTCGGTAAGCAGCCTACTTGTAGGCTCTCATTGCATCCAGCTCTTGGTAGGTCTCCACGGGCTTTTCTCTAGGCTAGGAAGTTTGGGCTTAACTCTATAGTTTGGTTGACCTTCTAAGAAGGCTTTTAATAGTGTCGTGGTTTTGTTGGTTATCACGTCAGTCTAACACACTAAAAGTCTCTAGTTTAAGTTTGGGCGACGCCATTTTGACATTTTTTTTTTTTTTATTTATAATCTGGATTCATTTTAGACCTCTACGAGAAGGTTTAAGAGCCTTAGAGCTGTTGGGTTTTATGTCCTAAAACTCATAGTTGGTAAACAAAAACATATTTTATTTTCAATAAAGTTATTATTATTGTTTATTCAGTAAATATTATTATTGAATAAAGTGAACTTTACAATCATTAATCTAAATCCAATAAATTAAGAACACTATGACTATAGTATGATTACTTGAACTATATGTAGAGACATAAGAGTGGATTAAGTTCAAGTATATAGTCAAAATGATCTATAGTATAAGGATAAGGCTGAGTACCTTATTCTGGGGACACTATGGATGCGGCTCACTTTTGTATATGATATAAATAATGCGATCACTAAATTGTACATGTGGAGACATGTGAGTGGGGGTGTCCTATGCAATGAGTATTGCATAAGATCGGACCATGAAGAAAATCACTCTCACTTTATAATGTCGTTTACTGTTGAGACTGATTTTCTTTTCATTCGATGACCTAGGTAACTCGATTTTAATCTTGAGCTAACCATGAACTCCTGTTTATTCGGAATTATCCTTAGATTTGCATGGGTGAGAGTGGCTCGAGTTCGCCGACTCAATAGGCCTCCCATTTCAGGGGTAAGACTGGGTGAATGGCTGGGGACGTAGGGTGCAAGATGGAATTCACTCCTACCCATTTTTAGGGATAGAAGAGAGGTAGTTCCCTTAAGCACTGACTCCATGTCTTGAACAAGGGGCCCCACCCTCTCATTGGTCTGAGAGGGATTCGGTTTACTGGTTGGACCACAAACCAATTGTTCATTAGAGGATCAGTGAGACATAAGGAACAAGAAGTAACTTTAGGGGTAAAACGGTAAATTGATCCAGCTCTAGTTACGAGCAACCTGAGAAGGATCGACTTACTAATCATGGTTATATCAAATAGACAGAAATATATCTATAGTGAGGGGAGTGCAACTACTAGGCTATAGTGGAGGGTCCTAGTAGTTAACGAATGTTGGTTAACAAGGTTGATGAGTTTAACCGGTTAATCTTGGATCGTTGGAGCCTATGATCTATAGGTTCATTAGGTCCCTCTGCTAGCTCATATCGGACTAAACCATAGAACAGTCTGACGAGTGAGTTCAAAGTGTTCGAATTCAAATTAGGGAATATGCGCTACATATATACGATATATTTAACCACATTTTTGTTTTATTTACAAATTAAACAAAAAGAGAGAATCTATTTAAATATCTTAATCAAATATTTGTCGGAATTGATTGGGATTGACATTTGAATTAATATTAAATATTAATTAAATAGTTTAATTAATTATTTAATATTACTTTAATTTGAAATTAATTATTCAAATTAATTGTTGAATCAAAATGAAGAAAGTCAAAATGTTGACTTCATTTAATGGAAAAATCCATGTTTGAGTTAGTAGAATTTTGAGGTGTCAAAATTTGGTTTAACCAAACTTGCATGCTTGCCAAATAAACCCCACAAATTTTAGTGGAATTTTGAGTGTCAAAATTTGGTGAACTCAAACTTGCATGCTTGCCACATAATCCCAAACCTTTGAGTGTCAAAATTTGGTGATCTCAAATTTGCATGAACATGCAAACATAACTCTATAAATAGAGTGATCATGATACATGGAAGGTCTTCTTTGGTGAAAAATCTTGAGAAAAACCTCTCACAAACACTCTCTTCATATATATACAAAACCTCTCACAAACACTCTCTTCATATATACAAAATCCCTCCCAACTTTAGTCACTCACCGGATTCCACAATCCCATTCTAAGGCCGAAGGATAGTGGAGAAAACACTAGTGGTGGTTCAAAACAAGTTCGTGACGAAAAAGGAATTTGAACTACAAAAGGTTAGTATTCAAGCTCATTAAAGTTTTAATACTTATGAACATGCTAGTTATTTACTATCATTGATGTTCTAAAAGTGCCTAAGATCCAAATTGCTTCCACATGTGCTATAAAATACACTATCTAGAGCTTGATAAGCTCGAGAATCGTGCCCTCGAACATACATTGAGCTTTTTATTTTTATATTTATAATCTGGATTCATTTTAGACCTCTACGAGAAAGTTTAAGAGCCTTAGAGCTTGATAAGCTCGAGAACCGTGCCCTCGAACACACATTAAACATGTAATTAATTGTTTGGACTTTTATTGAAGAAATACCCATAGGAATCAACAAGGACTAGGGTGGAATGAGCACGTTATACGCTTGATTTAGCCATGAAATTTATGAACTAAACTTAGTATCAGAGGTCTAGGTTGATTGGTCCAACATACTTTTTTCGCTAGACCAAGAGTCATTGAATCTTTCGTTACGTGATTTTCGAGGCTCCAAATCTCAAACGGTCACGAAAATGACAAAAAAGAAAGGAAAATAAAAATAAAAGTAAAATTAAATTAAACATTTAGATAATGCATGCAATTTAAAATCAAACAACACCTCAATTAGAACAAATTAAAAGGCAATGCAAACATGTGTTGTTAAAGGTTTGTTACAAACGGAGAAAGGGTTCGAGATACTGTTTCGAACGAAATATAAAAGACCTAAAGTACACTGACCGGGTCGACACTCTTAAACGACCCTCAAGTGACAATGCAGCTCTCAAACGCTCTCTCACCTCGAGCGACAGTTAGCGAAGGCCTAAAAAAGGAATCTAAAATGCGGTGAGTAAAAAAGTAGTCGGTAAGCAGCCTACTTGTAGGCTCTCATCGCATCCAGTTCCTGGTAGGTTTCCAGGAGCTTTTCTCTATAGTTTGAGTGAGTAGGCGGCTCTCATCACATCCAGTTCCTGGTAGGTTTCCAGGAGCTTTTCTCTATAGTTTGAGTGAGTAGGCTCTCATCGCATCCAGTTCCTAGTAGGTTTCCAGGAGCTTTTCTCTATAGTTTGAGTGAGTAGGCTCTCATCGCATCCAGTTCCTAGTAGGTTTCCAGGAGCTTTTCTCTAGGCTCTAGGAAGTTTGAGCTTAACTCTATAGTTTGAGTGACGTCGTCCTGGGAAGGCTTTCAATGGTGTCATGGTGTAGTTGGTTATCACGTCAATCTAATACATTGAAGATCTCCAGATCAAGTTTGGGTGACGCCATTTTTATTTTTATTTTTATAATCTATCTCTACGAGAAAGTTTAAGATGATAAGCCCGAGAACGGTGCCCTCGAACACAATGGTATAATATTTCTATGTTTTGTTTTGTTTTATACACGACTCTCCATAATGGTATGATTTTGTCCACTTTGAGCGTAAGCTCTCATGATTTTGCTTTGGGCTTCCCAAAAGGCCTCACACCAATGTAGATATGTATTCTTTGCTTATACCTCATACCAATGGAAATATGTATTCTTTGATTATAAACCATGATCATTCCCTAAATTAGCTGATGTGGGACTTTTATCATCCAACACCTCCCCTTAATCGAGCCTCAGCTCCTTTGGAGTCTTAATCATTTTTTAATATGCCTTCGAGGAGGCTTGACTCCTTTTCTTTTGGAGTCCTTTGTTCGACATTTGAGGATTTATCAACCTTTTGGCACGACTAAGTTTAGGGCATGGCTCAATATTAATATGAGTAGCTCTGGTCTATTATTTAAGACAATCGCCGCCATTAGAGAAGGCACGAGTAGAGACAAAAAAAAAATTGAAGCCACCTAATGTTTGTAATGATGAGGAGAGAGAGCAAAAAGATATCAACCGCCATTTGAGTGGTCACATATGCAACAATCGCGGCCATCAGAGAAGGTAGAGTAGGGACAGACAAAAAAAAAAAATAAAGCCACTTAGGGTTTGTAATGGCAAGGAGAGAGAGAAAAAAAAGAAGATAAATCACTTGGCTAGGAGGAGTGAAAAAAAAAATCAAGACATATTTGAAACTATTTTTGCTGTGAAGAGTTTGTTTCGATCCAAGGAAGAGGTTGTCGACCAAAAATTTTACATTTGTTTTAAGAATAGGAGATTTTAAGTTTGTTCACACAAGCGACGATTATTTTAAGTTTGTTCTAGGATTTTGAGTTTGTTCTAAGAACAATATTTTAAGTTTGTTCTAAGAACAAGATTTTAAGTTTGTTCCATGAATAGGGAATTTAACTTTGTTCTAAGAACAAGTCATTTTATGTTTGATTTACCAATACGTGATTTTCAGTTTGTTGTACGGACATGTGATTTTAAGTCTGTTCTATGAACAAGAGATTTTAAATTTGTTGTTCTACGAACGGTGGATTTTAAGTTTATTATTTTATGAACAAACGATTTTAAGTTTGTTGTACAAATAGGGTTGTTTAAATTTGTTGCTTTACCACCGGATTATAAACTTAAAAATATCAAATAATTAATCATAGATGTCACAAAATGGATAGCATGAATATTAAATTTATTATATTTAACCTGAAGCTACTTAACACACCGTAGCTAGCATTAATACCAAATTAACGGGGTTGGATAACAGAATAACATAATACTAAAACAACCATCTATCTATAGTGCTAAATCAGATGACAAATAAAGGGTAGAATCCAACTAATAGGTCCGGGCATGGAGGGAGCCCAATTAATCCCTCTAATTATTAAAAAAAAATTATAGATTTTATTGTAAATGCATGGAATAATTTTAAAATAATAATAATAATAATAATAATAATAAAAAAGGAAAAATAAAAAAACATGAGGCCAGCAACCATAAATAAAAAGAGAAATATAATTTTATGTTTTTTTAAATAATTTTTATCATTCTAAAAAATATTATTTAGATTTATGGTTTAACATTGGTAAGTCTTTGCTCTCATTTTTTTTAATTATTAAATTATTAACATATTGCAATGGGAAATATTGAATATTCAATAATGATCCATCCGTGTACAAAAAAAAATTTCAAAAAAAAAATTAGTTAGTGAATTTTTAATATTTAATTATTGTCCTTCCCATTTTTTGACAATGAATACTCTCCAGATATTTATTTAAAAAAATGGTATAGCGCAATTGAAATTATTGGTAGAAAAAAAAATTACCATCTCTAAAAATTGAGTAGTTGACATTATTATTTTTTATAAAATATAAAATTTACACATTCGTGTGACTAATAAAGACTGAAATCAAGTTTTTTTTTTTAAATTTAGTTAGTCAAATATAAATGTTTTCGATAAATTTATATGATATAATCAAGTTAACAAATTTAAAAAGAAATAGATTATATAAGAGAAGAGTTTCTAATTCTCGACGAATTTCTCTTATTTTTTTAATTTTTTTTTTTATGAATTTGGATGAATTAATATGAGTTGATATAAATTTATGGTGAATTAGTTTTAACGTTCATTATCATCGGTAGTAAGAAACATTTTAAATAAAATTTAAAATAGAATTTTTATGTGTTTTTATTATAATAATTAATGTGAATAGATAGGTAGGTGTTTTTATTATAAAATTTAAATACTATATATGTATCTCTATGCTCAAATTCAAATTCAGTGTATATATATATATATATATATATATATATATATATATATATATATATATATATATATATATATATATATATATATTTTTTTTTTTTAGTTTTTTTTNATAATATTTTATTATTTTTAGTTTTTTTTTATATTATATTTTTTTAATAAATATTAAAAAAAATTAATATCCTATTACATTATTTTCTTTAGTTTCTTTTATAATATTTTATTATTTTTAGTTTTTTTTTATATTATATTTTTTTAATAAATATTAAAAAAAATTAATATCCTATTACATTATTTTCTTTAGTTTCTTTTATAATATTTTATTATTTTTAGTTTTTTTTATATTATTTTATTTAATTTTTTAAATATATTTTAAATTTCTTTTTAACTGCATAAAAAAATCAATATAACAGGAAGGTGAATAGTTAATTTATTCGCACGTAGGTCAATTTAATATACTCACAATAATTTCTTTTAATATATTTTATTTTTTATAATTTTTTATATTATTTTATAGTTAATATCTACTTTTTTTTATTATTTTATAATATTTATTACTTTTAGTTTCTTTCTTTCCCTAAATTTTAAACAATTCTTATGTTAAATTTCGATTCCATTTTCCCATAAATTTCAATTTCCCCTATTTCTTCTGTTATTTATTAAATTCCACTTCCCATTCTCGTATTAAATTATTATACGGTTTTGCTTCTGCATTAAATTAACTGTATTAAATTTGCTTCACCTGCCTACCATATATTTTTTTTTTATACACTTGAAAAGAAACTTAAAATATATTAATTTTTTTTAAATAACAAACAACATAATAAAAAGAAAAAATGTATTACAATATTAGCTATAAAATAATATAAAATATTATAAAAATAAACTTAAACAAAATAATGTACTACAATATTAATTTGTTTTTATATATACTCAAAAGAGAAATTAAAATATAATAAAAAATAATATAAAACAAACTAAAAATAATAAAATATTATAAAACAAACTAAATAAAATAATAAAAAGAAAAAAATGTACTACCATATTAACTATAAAATAATATAAAAAAAACTAAAATTAATAAAATATATTAAAAAAAATTATTGTAAGTGTATTAAATGGACTCTAACATAGGTATAAATTAACTTTCGCTTCCAATATTAATTTTCTTTTATATATATTTAAAAAGAAATTTAAAATATATTAAAAAAATTAAAATGAATTAAATTGACCCCACCTATGTAATTAACTCTTCACCTACCTATGATATTAATTTTTTTTATATATAAAAAAGGAACTTAAGATACATTAAAAAGAGTTAAATAAAATAATATAAAAAAAACTAGAAATAATAAAATATTATAAAAGAAACTGAACAAATTAATGTGATAGATATTAATTTATATATATATATATCTATATATATATATACTTAAAAAAAATTCAAATTTATTAAAAATGATAATATAAAAGCAGTAAAATATTATTAAAAAAACTAAAAATAATAAAATATAATAAAAGAAATGGAACAAAATAATGTGATAGATATTAATTTATATATATATATATATACTTCAAAAAAAATTTATTAAAAATAATAATATAAAAGCAACTAAAGATAGTAAAATATTATTAAAAAAACAAAACAATATATATATATATCACTAGATTTGAACTTGATTATAAACCCATATATAAAAGTATAATTGAAATAGTAAATTCAATTTTTGTGTTTTATTGTAATAATTAAGGTAGGTAAAGAGGTATTGTGTTTTATTGTAATAATTAATGTAGGTAAAGAGGTAGCTGATATATTATTAGAAATGGTATAAGCAAATTCTATTAAATTTATTTATAATTTTTTAATTTGAATATTATTATTAGAAATGGTATAAGCAAATTCTATTAAATTTATTTATAATTTTTTAATTTGAATATTATTATTAGAAATGGTATAAGCAAATTCTATTAAATTTATTTATAATTTTTTAATTTGAATATTNTTTTTTTTTTTTTTTTTCTTTTCCTCCTTCCTTCTTTTCTCGAGAACCTTCTGTCTCTCTCTTTTTCTGTTTTCTTGTTTTGTTTCCCTCGTCTGTTCTGTGGTTGTCGGATTTTGGTGCCCTTGTTGGTATAGATCGAAACTCTGGTTGTTTTCTTCAGCAAAGTCGTAGATCGTCTTCTCGCGAATCTTGAATCTAGAGATCCAGTTCTTCTAGCGAACCTGGGTCTTGGATCTAGAAAACCTCAACCAGCCACCAAGCCGCTTAACATCCGCTCTCACCCCCTCTCTTCTCGCATGCTCTCCATCATAAGACTAAATGTTTGTTTGTGATAATTTATTTGTACCAGTTAGGAAGTTCACTAAGAAGGACTCAGCAAGTCTTAGTCGCTCTAACAATGAAGAGACAAGGCAACAAGTCTTAGTCGCTCTAACAATGAAGAGACAAGGCCTTGACATAGTTGCTCTCACCGGTAAGACTTCTCTCCATAAACTATTACTAGTCATTTATAAAAAATTATCAGTAAAATGATAAAATTTTAAAATAAGTATAAAAAAATTAATCCCATATGAACCACTAGTATCTATCTCCATAAACCTACTAGTTCAATTGACCAACTAATTTATATATTAATTATGATTTGATTTTATTTTTAATTTATATCATTTATTACCCCAACAATATCTGATTTTCTGATTTTCTTACTAAAATTACTATTTGCATTCATTATTATTTATTTACCCAAAACAATATAAGATTCTTTTACTAAAAACATACTTTTGTTATTTTTTTTATTCAAAATAATATATGTTTTTTTTATACATTCAATTAATATTTAATTATTTTGCTTCAAATTTTTAGGTCATATAAACCGATACTAAACCACACAACTCTCCGGATTGAGATGTTTGTTTAAAAAAATGGTATATTTGTACATGATGAATTGATTGAGATTATAAATATAAAAAAATCACAATATTTACCATTTATATATGGATAGACTCTAAAAATTGAATAGTTAACTTTATTTATTTTTTTTATAAAATAAAAATTTATATGATAGAATATTTAACAAATTTAAAAAGAAATACATTATAATTATATAAAAGGAGAGTTTCTAATTATTTTTCTAATTTTTTATGAATTTTAATGACTTAATATGAAATTATATAAATTTATGATGAATTATTTTTAAGATCAAATACAAAAATTTTAAATAGAATTTAAAACGAATTTTTTGTGTTTTATTGTAATAATTAAGGTAGGTAAAGAGGTATTGTGTTTTATTGTAATAATTAATGTAGGTAAAGAGGTAGCTGATATATTATTAGAAATGGTATAAGCAAATTCTATTAAATTTATTTATAATTTTTTAATTTGAATATTCAAATTAAAAAATTATAAATAAATTTAATAGAATTTGCTTATACCATTTCTAATAATATATCAGCTACCTCTTTACCTACATTAATTATTACAATAAAACACAATACCTCTTTACCTACCTTAATTATTACAATAAAACACAAAAAATTCGTTTTAAATTCTATTTAAAATTTTTGTATTTGATCTTAAAAATAATTCATCATAAATTTATATAATTTCATATTAAGTCATTAAAATTCATAAAAAATTAGAAAAATAATTAGAAACTCTCCTTTTATATAATTATAATGTATTTCTTTTTAAATTTGTTAAATATTCTATCATATAAATTTTTATTTTATAAAAAAAATAAATAAAGTTAACTATTCAATTTTTAGAGTCTATCCATATATAAATGGTAAATATTGTGATTTTTTTATATTTATAATCTCAATCAATTCATCATGTACAAATATACCATTTTTTTAAACAAACATCTCAATCCGGAGAGTTGTGTGGTTTAGTATCGGTTTATATGACCTAAAAATTTGAAGCAAAATAATTAAATATTAATTGAATGTATAAAAAAAACATATATTATTTTGAATAAAAAAAATAACAAAAGTATGTTTTTAGTAAAAGAATCTTATATTGTTTTGGGTAAATAAATAATAATGAATGCAAATAGTAATTTTAGTAAGAAAATCAGAAAATCAGATATTGTTGGGGTAATAAATGATATAAATTAAAAATAAAATCAAATCATAATTAATATATAAATTAGTTGGTCAATTGAACTAGTAGGTTTATGGAGATAGATACTAGTGGTTCATATGGGATTAATTTTTTTATACTTATTTTAAAATTTTATCATTTTACTGATAATTTTTTATAAATGACTAGTAATAGTTTATGGAGAGAAGTCTTACCGGTGAGAGCAACTATGTCAAGGCCTTGTCTCTTCATTGTTAGAGCGACTAAGACTTGTTGCCTTGTCTCTTCATTGTTAGAGCGACTAAGACTTGCTGAGTCCTTCTTAGTGAACTTCCTAACTGGTACAAATAAATTATCACAAACAAACATTTAGTCTTATGATGGAGAGCATGCGAGAAGAGAGGGGGTGAGAGCGGATGTTAAGCGGCTTGGTGGCTGGTTGAGGTTTTCTAGATCCAAGACCCAGGTTCGCTAGAAGAACTGGATCTCTAGATTCAAGATTCGCGAGAAGACGATCTACGACTTTGCTGAAGAAAACAACCAGAGTTTCGATCTATACCAACAAGGGCACCAAAATCCGACAACCACAGAACAGACGAGGGAAACAAAACAAGAAAACAGAAAAAGAGAGAGACAGAAGGTTCTCGAGAAAAGAAGGAAGGAGGAAAAGAAAAAAAAAAAAAAAAAGGAAATAAAGAGGGAGGGTCCATCTACGTGGTTTGCCCGACCCGTGTCCAGTCCCACATATTTCAGTTTGCTAAACCCGTCCTTAGTCGTCCTCCATTAAAAATCATCGAGCTCAAACATAACAACTGCTTCTCAATTCCAAAAATAAGACCAATTGTCAAAAGCTTTGACCACAATACAACACTAGTTTTAGCCTCTTTCTTCATCTCTCAAACATTGAACGTTTTTTCACTCATTTTCAATGTATAATGAAAGGTAACAATGGATTCATTCAAAATTTCGAAACTCCTACGCTTCTTCCACCCCCTCCTCTTTGGTATTGAAACTTTGTTCTTCATATCTCAACTATTTAAATGATTTTAATTATTAGGTAAGATTATAAATTTATTTAATCCAATATAAATATTTAAAGTTTTTTTCACAGTTTAATTTTTTTTTTTAATAGTCAGTCATCCATTAATGTAAATCCATCCTTCTTCTTTTTTCCATTTCTAAATTTATTTTTAATAAACTTATTTAATTAATTGATAATAATAAATCACCAATAATTTGTTTTAAGTATATTTAATTTAATTTGATAAAAGAGTTATTAAATAAATAAATTACTTCTTTAATTAAAATTATTAATTAATTAGTTAATAATATGTTAAGTACCATGAATTGATTAATTAGGATTAGATACCTTATTAAAAAAATTATTTTCAAGAATTATCGTGGATTATTCGTAATCAATGTTTATTTGTTGGACTAATTTTTTAGCTCATTAATTAATATATCATAATCACAATTATAATTAATTGATTCAAATAAAAAAAATGTAATTAATAACTATTATTACGGTATAATAATTAATTTATATATAAATCAGTTTTTATTTATTTTTATTGTTTTATTAATAAATTATTATAATTGTATAAGATTTATAAATATATCATGGTGGACAAGATATGAAATTAGGTTGAGGTTACAAAAGAGAGATGACTTAGACGATCAAAGATAAAGAAACTAAACTAATATGTTATAATCGTTCGATTGAAAATTTTGTTTATGAATCTGTGTTTTACGTTAAAGAAATAAAAAGAAAATATTATTTTGAGCACAATATATTTGGTAGAAAATTCAAACATCTAATATGGTAACAAAAGATATATGTCTTGACCTACGAAATATATCTTAACTTGAACCTGTTATTCGAAAAGCAAAGTTGGAAAACTTAGAAATCAGGTGAAATAATAATGTTACGACCTGTCTAATTCAAACAAGGATCACTTTGATTGATGTTGTAAAAAATAAAAAAAAATTATAATTTAGGAAATCTAACCGTGTTATGTCATTAAGAGAAATACAACTTTTTCTGAACAATTGTGGGCAACAGATGGAGTATAATCATAAAATCCGACAGTCCAACACGACATGTGAATGCGACACGTGTCGCGCATATAATTGATGGCTTTTCAGCCCAATATGCGCTCCCTTGCGCCCCAGCCTCACGACTCGTGCACCTGAGAACACGACCGGAAGTCCGCTCCTCCACCCAAAACGCCTCCCGACACGCCCCTCCTCTCCCACAACGACACGGTTTCACTCATGCGGACGCCGACTCCTTCGGCTTGATGTGGCGCGGCCTCTTGGCTAAAAAATGCATACTTCGGCTCCATATACATATGTAATATATGGTTTCCTACGTTTTCGACCCTCCTCAACTCATTTTTAACCTTATTTAAGGCAAATAAGCTAAATTTAAGTTAATTTATGATAAAATGTGAGTTATTAACGTAAATAGGATGAACGTTATAATAGGAATCAACTCCCGACAACCTTTGGAGCAACTCTCGAGGAACGGAAGCTTCCGTTAATATGGATGAGGAGGAGGAGGAGTGGGAGAAGCAGAGGAGTATGAGAATTTTAATGGATTCATGGTTGTGTTTCATTATCTATACGGAAGGAATTGAAAGAACTTTTGATATTTGAGAGATGGAAAAAGATGAATCTCGGGTTTCATGGTCAAAATTACTTACAATTGGTCCTATTTTTGGAGTTGATATGTCATTGTTGTTTTATGGGCTCCCATGAACTTCTAATGGAGGCCAAGAAAGGACATGTAATCTTGTACAACATTAAAACTCAACAAATCAAAGAACTCCAATAAAAAAAAAAAAAAACACGATGCCAATAATAATAATAATAATAATAATAATAATAATAATAATAATAATAATAATAATAATAATAATAATAATAATAGTAATAGTAATAAAAAAATAATAATAATAGTAATAAAAATAAAAATAATAATAATAATAGTAATAAGAATAAGAATAATAATAATAGTAATAAGAATAATAACAATAATAGTAATTAGAATAATAGTCATAATAGTAATAATAATAATAATAATAATAATAATAATAATAATAATAATAATAGTAATAGTAATAAAAAAATAATAATAATAGTAATAAAAATAAAAATAATAATAATAATAGTAATAAGAATAAGAATAATAATAATAGTAATAAGAATAATAACAATAATAGTAATTAGAATAATAGTCATAATAGTAATAATAATAATAATAATAATAATAATAATAATAATAATAATAATAGTAATAGTAATAAAAAATAATAATAATAATAGTAATAAAAATAAAAATAATAATAATAATAGTAATAAGAATAAGAATAATAATAATAGTAATAAGAATAATAACAATAATAGTAATTAGAATAATAGTCATAATAGTAATAATAATAATAATAATAATAATAATAATAATAATAATAATAATAATAATAATAATAATAATAATAATAATAGTAATAAGAATAATAATATTAATAAAAATCATTAATAATAATAATAATAATCATCATAATAATAATAATTATTATTAAGTTTTCTCCCTTCTCAATATTGGGCCAATATAGATTTACTTGTTCTACTGATTTAATAAATTTTATTACAAATAAGTTATTTTAGAACACAAGTATTGTAATTCCTACCAACTCTACAAATAGCTTTAATTTTGGTACACAAAAAAGGTGTTTTTAGAACGTACCTCAAGTATTCTCTAAAATAAATATATTTTAATATAAAATAGAGTAAAAAAGATGTATTCAATTTTGGCACAAAAAAAAAATGTTTATTTAGGGAAGCTTTAAGAAAAAAAAACATCCACAATCATTTTCACCTAATTTTTAAAAATTCAACCGAGAGTCGCTCCGCCAACTGAAACACTTAGAGGAGCTCTCGTGTTAACCACTTTCATTCCTCTCATTAGACCATCAGTAGCACTCTTTGGTACAGCTCTAACCCGATTATTTCATAACAATTGTTTTACTTCACAAGTCACATTAATTTCTTAACGGGTATCTTGACCTTTAACTATCAATGAGCTTACCATCAATGAGGCATGGGCTATGTCCGGTAGTGAATTGGGTCATAAAATTAAAGTTCATGGGCTTTGATGTCTGGGCCAATTCACAGGTTCTGTCTTCTATGGAATTGGGTTATAAATCAAATCTCATGGGCTTTATATGCCTGGACCAATTCGTGACCAATTCGTGGGCTAGTAATTAGTAGTGGTCATGGGCTTAGGCTTATTGTTTATGGATGGACTTGGGCCATAAAATCAACATTCATGAGCTTTGGACGCCTGGATCAGTGAATTGAGCCATAAAATCTAAGGTCATGGGCTTTGGCTTTCAAAAGTTCATGGGCTTTCACAATCTTGAACAATGTTTCCCGAGAAACACATTCTTTCTAAAATAATAGGTTATAAATCAAGCACCCATTTATTTCCATTATAATTATTTCCCTATTGCATTACATGAAATTTGAAGAGCTCAGAAATTAAAGCTGACGTCTCCGTCAATAGGATTGGGCCGTTGGATGCTTTTTGACAACGAAGAACAAGATTTCCTTGAAATGCTTTATGACGGCGCTGTCCACACTTTGCTTTGACTTGGAGACCCTGTCTGGAACTAAGTGCCTCAAATGGATGGATGTTTGGAAGTAGGCTACCTCGTCGAATTTGGTTTCTGAGCAAATCCCATGTTTTTTCCATTCATGAGTCCAAACCGATGGGTTCTTTTCCTCGATCAGATCTGGCCAAACTAGATCGTTTTCTAAATACAAAAGCTGAAATCCAAACATAATGAACTAGTTATAATTTGCACATCTAATAAACTGAATTAAGATAAATGAATGTTTGAGTTTTACCTGTTTATAAATAAAGGAGGTGCCCCGATACTTAGTTACCGAGTTTCTTCCCTTCTGAGGCCACAAGTCATGGATTGTGAAGGAATTTATCCCTCCTCCTACACATAGTCCTGATTGCAATGCACAAAAATTATAAGACCACTGCTGAACAAACTGAAAGTGTCAAAAAGCTGTGATTTAGCTATTGGAAGCAAAATGACACTAACAAACCAGAGGAAGACTATGTTTGGGATTGACATGGTGAAAAGGGTGTTACTATGCACCTCTATTTATTGTGAAATATTTGATCAAAGTGTTTCACTTGTACAAGATACAATTTGAAGATGAAAATAACATGAAACAGACCTATGAAAAGGTTGGCAATCGAAAAAATATTGAGTTTTGGAATTAACATCCCTTTCTTTGGTCTATTGGTTCACTTATACATGCTATAATTTGAGGATGAAAACAACATGAAACAAGAATATTATTATTTTTTTCACCCTTAACTATTCTAATCCAAACATAATGAACTAATTATAATCTGCCCATCTAATAAACTGAACTAAAATAAATGAAAGTTTGAGTTTTACTTGTACAAGATACAATTTGAAGATGAAAATAACATGAAACAGACCTATGAAAATGCTGGCAATCGAAAAAATATTGAGTTCTGGAATTAACATCCTTCTTCTTTGGTCTATTGGTTCACTTGTACATGATATAATTTGAGGATGAAAACAACATGAAACAAGAATATTATTATTTTTTTCACCCTTAACTATTCTAATCCAAACATAATGAACTAATTATAATCTGCACATCTAATAAACTGAACTAAAATAAATGAAAGTTTGAGTTTTACTTGTTTATAAACAAAGGTGGTGCGCCGATAGTTACCGAGTTTCTTCCCTTTTAAGGCTACAAGCCATGGATTGTGAAGGAATTTATCCCTCCTCCTACACATTTGTCTTGATTGTAAAGCCCAAAAATTATAAGGCCACCACACTTGTACAAACTAAAAGTGGTAAAAAGGCTAATTATAAGGCCACCACACTTGTACAAACTAAAAGTGGTAAAAAGGCTGTGATTTAGCTCGTGGAAGCAAAATGACACACGAGAACTCGTGTGTTTAGGATTTGCATGGTGAAAAGTATTGTGGGAGCTGTTGTCGATTATGGCATTACTATGTACCTCTATTTATTGTGAAATATTTGGTTTAAGTGTTTCACTTGTACAAGCTACAATTAGAAGATGAAAATAACATGAAACAAACTTGCTAAAGATGAAAATGCTTGCCATCCGAATATTGAGTTTTGGATTTAACATTCCTCTTCTTTGGTCTACCTGTTCACTTGTACAAGCTATAATTAGAAGATGAAAACAATATGAAACAAGAAAATTATTATTTTTTTCACCCTTAACTATTATAATCCAAACATAATAAACTAATTATAACTTAGACATCTAATAAACTAAACGAAAATAAATGAATGTTTTAGTTTTACCTGTTTATAAACAAAGGAGGTGCCTCGACAGTTAATTATCTAGTTTCTTCCCTTTTGAGGCCACAAACCATTGTTTGTGAAAGAATTTATCCCTCCTACACATTGTCATGATTGAAAAGCACAAAAATTATAAGGGCACTACTGGACAAACTAAAAGTGGTCAAAAAGCTGTTATTTAGCTATTGGAGGCAAAATGAAACAGGGGAAGACTCGTGTGTCTGGGATTGGCATGGTTAAAAGTGTTGTGGGAGTTGTTGTCGATTATGACGTTACTATGCACCTCTATTTATTGTGAAATATTTGATCTGCACATCTAATAAACTGAACTAAAATAAATGAAAGTTTGAGTTTTACTTGTACAAGATACAATTTGAAGATGAAAATAACATGGAACAGCTAAAGATGGAAATGATTGTAATATGAAAAATATTCAATTCTGGAATTAACATCCCTCTCCTTTGGTCTACTAATTCACTTGTACAAGTTACAATTTGCAGATGAAAACAACATGAAACAAAAAAAAAAAAATTCCCCTGAACTATTATAATCCAAACATAATAAACTAATTATTATCTGCACGTCTAATAAACTGAACTAAAATAAATGGATGTTTGAGTTTTACCTGTTTATAAACAATGGAGGTGCCCCGACAGTTAGTTACCTAGTTTCTTCCCTTATGAGGCCATAAGCATGGATTGTGAAGGAATTTATCCCTCCTATACATTGTCTTGACTGTAAATCACACAAATTATAAGGTCACTACTGGACAAACTAAAAGTGGTAAAAAAGCTATGATTTGGCTATTGGAAGCAAAATGACATAGGGGAAGACTTGTGTGTTGGGGATTTGCATGGTGAGAAGTGTTGTGGGAGTTGTTGTTGATTATGGCGTTACTATTTATTGTGAAATATTTGATCTAAGTGTTTCACTCGTATAAGCTACAATTTGAAGATGAAAATAACATGAAACAAACCTGGTAAAGATGGAAATGCCTTCAATTTGAAGAATATTCAGTTCTGCAATTAACATCCCTCTTCATTGGTCTATTGGTTCACTTGTACAAACTACAATTTGTAGATGAAAAACAACATCGAACAAGAAAATTATTACTTTTTTAACCCTTAACTATTATAATCCAAACATAATAAACTAATTATAGTTTGGACATCTAATAAGCTGAACTAAAGTAAATGATTGTTTGAGTTTTATCTATTTATAAACAAAGGAGGTGTTCCATAGTTACTGAGTTTCTTCCCTTCTGAGGCCACATTGTGAAGGAATTTATCCATCCTCCTACACATTGTCTTGATTGTAGAGCATAAGCCATGGATTGTGAAGGAATTTATCCATCCTCCTGCACATTGTCCTGATTGTAGAGCACAAAAATTATAAGGTCACTACCGGACAAACTAAAAGTGGTCAAAAAGCTGTGATTTAGCTAAGAGGCAAAATGACACAGGGGAAGACTCGTGTGCTTTGGATTGGCATGGTGAAAAGTGTTGTGGGAGATGTTGTCGATTATGGCGTTACTATGCACCTCTATTTATTGTGAAATATTTGATTGAAGTGTTTCACTTGTACAAGCTCCAATTTGCAGATGAAAACAACATGAAACAGGAATTTTTTTTTCCCTAAACTATTATAATCCAAACATAATAAACTAATTATTATCTGCACATCTACATCTAATAAACTGAACTAAAATAAATGAATGTTTGAGTTTTACCTATTTATAAACAATGGAGGTGCCCCGACAGTTAGTTACCTAATTTTTTCCCTTCTAAGGCCATAAGCATGGATTGTGAAGGAATTTATCCCTCCTTCTATACATTGTCCTGATTGTAAATCACAAAAATTATAAGGTCATTACTAGACAAGCTAAAAGTGGTCAAAAAGCTGTGATTTGGCTATTGGAAGCAAAATAACACAGGGGAAGACTCGTGTATTTTGGATTTGGATGGTGAGAAGTGTTGTGGGAGTTGTTGTTGATTATGGCATTACTATTTATTGTGAAATATTTGATCTAAGTGTTTTACTTGTATAAGCTACAATTTGAAGATGAAAATAACATGAAACAAACTTGGTAAAGATGGAAATGCTTGCAATTTGAAGAATATTCCGTTCTGGAATTAACATCCCTCTTCATTGATCTATTGGTTCACTTGTACAAACTACAATTTGGAGATGAAAACAACATGAAACAAGAAAATTATTACTTTTTTAACTCTTAACTATTATAATCCAAACATAATAAACTAATTATAGTTTGGACATCTAATAAACTGAACTAAAATAAATGAATGTTTGAGTTTTACCCGTTTATAAACAAAGAAGGTTTGACGTTAGTTACCGAGTTTCTTCCCTTCTGAGGCCATAAGCCATGAATTGTGAGGAATTTATCCATCCTCCTACACATTGTCCTGATTCTAAAGCACAAAAATCATAAGGTCACAACTCGATAAACAAAAAGTGATAAAAAATCTGTGATTTAACTATTGGAAGCAAAATGACACAGGGGAAGACTCTTATGTTTAGGATTGTCATGGTGAAAAGTGTTGTGGAAGCTATTGTCAATTATGGCGTTACTATTTATTGTGAAATATTTTATCTAAGTGTTTCACTTGTATAAGTTACAATTTGAAGATTAAAATAACATGAAACATACCTGCTAAAGATGGAAATGCTTGCAATCTGAAGAATATTCCGTTCTGGAATTAACATTCCTCTACTTTGTTCTATTGGTTCACTTGTACAAGCTACAATTTGAAGATGAAAACAACATGAAACAAGAAAATTATTTTTTTTTTCACCATTAACTATTATAATCCAAACATAATGAACTAATTATAATCTGCACATCTAATAAACTGAACTAAAATAAATTAATGTTTGAGTTTTACCTGTTTATAAATAAAGGAGGTGCCTCGGACGTTACTTACCGAGTTTCTTCCCTTCTAAGGCCATAAGCCATGGATTGTGAAGGAATTTATCCCTCCTCCTACACATTGTTCTGATTGTAAAGCACAAAAATCATAAGGTCACTGCTGGACAAACTAAAAGTGGTCAAAAAGCTGTGATTTAGCTCTCGGAAGCAAAATGACATAGGGGAAGACTCGTGTGTTTGGGATTGTCATGGTGAAAAGTGTTGTGGGAAATATTGTCAATTATGGCGTTACTATTTATTGTGAAATATTTGATCCAAGTGTTTCACTTGTATAAGCTACCATTTGAAAATTAAAATGACATGAAACAGACCTGATAAAGATGGAAATGCTTGCAATCTGAAGAATATTTCGTTCTAGAATTAACATCTCTCTACTTGTTCACTTGTATAAGCAACAATTAGAAGATAAAACAACATGAAACAAGAAAATTATTATTTTTTTCACCCTTAACTATTATAATCCAAACATAATGAACTAATTATAATTTGCACATCTAATAAACTAAACTAAAGTAAATGAATGTTTGAGTTTTACCTGTTTATAAACAAAGGAGGTGCCCCGGCAGTTAGTTACCGAGTTTCTTCCCTTCTAAGGCCACAAGCTATGGATTGTGAAGGAATTTATCCCTCATTGTCCACAAAAATTATAAGGCCACTGCTGAACAAACTAAAAGTGGTAAAAAAAGCTTTAATTTAGCTATTGGAAGCAAAATGACACAGGGTAAGACTCGTGTGTTTGGGATTGACATAGTGAAAAGTGTTGAAGGAGCTGTTGTCGATTATGGCGTTACTATGCACCTCTATTTATTGTGCAATATTTGATCTAAGTGTTTCACTTGTACAACCTACAATTTAAGATGAAAATAACATGGAATAGACCTGCTAAAGATGAAATGCTTACCATCCGAAAAATATTCAATTTTGTAATTAACATCATTCTTCTTTGGTCTACTGGTTCACTTGTACAATCTACCATTTGAAGATGAAAACAACATGAAATAATTAAATTATGATTTTTTCACCCTTAACTATTATAACTAAACATAATGAACTAATTATAATTTGCACATCTAATAAACTGAACTAAAATAAATGAATGTTTGAGTTTTACCAGTTTATAAACAATGGAGGTGCCCCGACAGTTAGTTACCTTCTTCCCTTTTGATGGCACAAGCCATGGATTGTGAAAGAATTTATCCGTTCTCCTACACATTGTCTAAAACACAAAAAATTATAAGGTCACTGCTGGACAAACTAAAAGTGGTCAAAAAGCTGTGATTTAGCTATTGGAAGCAAAATGACATAGGGAAAGACTCGTGTGATTGAGATTGACATGGTGAAAAGTGTTGTGGGAGCTGGTTTCGATTATGGCGTTACTATGCAGTTCTATTTATAGTGAAATATTTGATCTAAGTGTTTCACTTGTGCAAGCCACAATTTGCATATGAAAATAACTTGTAACAGACATGCTAAAGATGGAAATGCTTGCAATCGGAAGAATATTCCGTTCTAGAATTAACATTCCTCTTCTTTGGTCTACTGCTTCACTTGTACAAGCTACAATTTGAAGATGAAAACAACATGAAACAAGAAAATTATTATTTCACCCTTAACTATTATAATCCAAACACAATGAATTAATTATAATCTGCACATCTAATAAACTGAACTAAAATAAATGAATTATTGAGTTTTACCTATTTATAAACAAAGGGGCTGCCCGTCAATTAGATACCGAGTTTCTACCCTTCTGAGGCCACAAGCCATGGATTGTGAAGGAATTTATCCCTCCTCCTACACATTGTCCTGATTGTAATGCACAAAAATTATAAGGCCACTGCTCGATAAACTAAAAGTGGGTCAAAAAGCTATGATTTAGCTATTGAAAGCTGAATAACATAGGGAAAGACTCGTTTGTTTGGGATTTGCATGGTGTAAAGTGTTGTGGGAGCTGTTGTCGATTATCATGTTACTATGCACCTCTATTTATTGTGAAATATTTGACTTAAGTGTTTCAGTTGTACACAAGCTATAATTCCTTCACAATTTGAAGATGAACATGGAATAGACCTGCTAAGGATGGAAATGATTGCAATTTGAAGAATATTCAGTTTTGGGATTAACATCTCTCTTCTTTGGTCTACTGATTCACTTGTACAACCTACAATCTGAAGATGAAATGAAGCAAGAAAACTATTATTTTTTTCACCCTTAACTATTATAATCCAAACATAATGAACTAATTATAATTTGCACATATAATAAACTAAACTAAAATATGTGAATGTTTGAATTTTACCTGTTTATAAACAAAGGAGGTGACCCGACAGTTGGTTACCGAGTTTCTTCCCTTTTGAGGGCACAAACAATGTTTTGTGAAGGAATTTATCCCTCCTCTTCCACATTGAACTGATTGTAAATACAATCACAAAAATTATAAGGCCACTACTAGATAAACTAAAAGTGGTCAAAAAACTGTGATTTAGCTATCGAAAGCAAAATGACACAGCGAAGACTTGTGTGTTTGGGATTGGCATGGTGAAAACTGTTGTGGGAGCTCTTGTCGATTATGGCTTTACTATGCATCTCTCTCTATTTATTGTGAAATATTTGATCTAAGTGTTTCACTTGTACAAGCCACAATTTGAATATGAAAATAACTTGGAACAGACATGCTAAAAGATGGAAATGCTTGCAATCGGAAGAATATTCAGTTCTAGAATTAACATCCCTCTTCTTTGGTCTACTGGTTCACTTGTACAAGCTACAATTTGAAGATGAAAACAATATGAAACAAGAAAATTATTATTTTTTTCACACTTAACTATTATAATCCAAACATAATGAACTAATTATAATTTGCACATCTAATATACTAAAATAAATGAATGTTTAAGTTTTACCTATTTATAAACAAAGGAGGTGCCCTAGCGGTTAGTTACCGAGTTTCTTCCCTTTTGAGGCCACAAGTCATGGATTGTGAAGAAATTTATCCCTCCTCCTACATATTGTTCTGATTGTAAAGTACAAAAATTATAAGGCCACTGCTAGACAAACTAAGAGTGGTAAAAAAGCTGTGATTTAGCTATTGGAAGCAAAATAACACAGGGGAAGACTCGTGTGTTTGGGATTTGTGTGGTTAAAAAGTGTTGTGGGAGCTGTTGTCGATTATAGCGTTACTATGCACCTCTGCTTATTGTGAAATATTTGATCTAAGTGTTTTACTTGTATAAGCTACAATTTGAAGATAAAATAACATGGAACAAAGCTGCTAAGGATGGAAATGCTCGCAATCTGAAAAATATTCCGTTATGGAATTAACATTCCTCCTCTTTGGTGTACTGGTTCACTAAAATTTGAAGATTGAAACAACATGAAATAAGAAAATTATTATTTTTTTCACCCTTACCTGTTATGATCCAAACATAATAAACTAATTATAATTTGCAAATCTAATAAACTGAACTAAAATAAATGAATGTTTGAGTTTTACTTGTTTATAAACAAACGATGTGCCCTAGTAGTTAGTTACCAAGTTTCTTCCCGTGTGAAGCCACAAGCCATGGATTGTGAAGGAATTTATCCCTCCTTCTACCCATGGTCCTGATTGTAAAGCACAAAAATTATAAGGTCACTGCTGGAGAAACTAAATGTGGTAAAAAAAGCTGTGATTTAGTTAGTAGAAGCAAAATGACACGGGGAAGACTCGTGTGTTCGGGATTGACATGGCAAAAAGTGTTTTGGGAGATGTTGTCGATTATGGCATGCATCTCTATTTATTTTGAAATATTTGATATAAGTGTTTCAAGCTACAATTGAAACATGAAAATAGCATGGAACAGACTTGCTAAAGATGGAAATGCTTCCAATCTAAAAAATATTCAGTTCTGCAATTAACATCCCTCTCCTTATGTCTACTGGTTCACTTGTACAAGCTAAAATTTGAGGACGAAAACAAGAAAATTTTTATTTTTTTCACCCTTAACTATTATAGTCCAAACATAATGAACTAATTATAATTTTCACATCTAATAAACTGAACTAAAATAAATAAATGTTCGAGTTTTTTCAATTCATAAACAAAGGAGGTGCCCCGTCAGTTAGTCACCTTGTTTCTTCCCTTTTGAGGCCATAAGCCATGGATTGTGAAGGAATTTATCCCTCCTCCTACACATTGTCTTCATTGAAAAGCATATAAATTATAAGGCCACTGCTGGACAAACTAAAAGTGGTCAAAAAGCTGTGATTTAACTATTGGAGGCAAAATGAAACAAAGGAGGTGCCCCTCGTGTGTTTGGGATTGGCATGGTTAAAAGTGTTGTGGGAGCTGTTGTCGATTATGACGTTACTATGCACCTATATTTATTGTGAAATATTTTATCTAAGTCTTTCATTTGTACAAGCTACAATTTGAAGATGAAAATAACATGGTACAGCTAAGGATGGAAATGTTTGCAATATGAAGAATATTTGGTTTTGGAATTGACCTCCCTCTTCTTTGGTCTACTGGTTCACTTGTACCTCCTACAATTTGAAGATGAAAACAACATGAAACAAGAAAATTATTATTTTTTTCACCCTTAACTATTATAATCCAAATATAATGAACTAATTATAATTTGCACATCTTATAAACTGAACTAAAATAAATGAATGTATGAATTTTATTTGTTTATAAACAAAGGAGGTGCCCCGATAGTTAGTTACCGAGTTTCTTCCCTTCTGAGTTCACAAGCCATAGATTGTGAAGGAATTTATCCCTCCTCCTACTTATTGTCCAGATTGTAAAGCACAAAAATCGTAAGGTCGCTGCTGGATAAACTAATAGTGGTCAAAAAGCTGTGATTTAGCTATTGAAAGTAAAATGACACAGGGTAAGACTCGTGTGTTTGGGATTGACATTGTGAAAAGTGTTGTAGGAGTTATTGTTGATTATGGCGTTACTATGCACCTCTATTTATTGTGAAATATTTAATCTAAGTGTTTCACTTGTACAAGCTACAATTTGAAGATGAAAAATACCTGCTAAAGATGGAAATGCTTGCAATTGGAAAGAATATTCAGTTCTGGAATTAACATCCCTTTCTTTTTGTCTACTGGTTCACTTGTTGTAACACCAACACTGAAAAATAAATAAATAAATAAAAATCTGCCAAAGCCTGCTGAGGGGCAAATGTGTCATTTTGCCCCTCTATCTACTCTAGGGGTCCAAGTGGAGCCCTAATAGATGCCACCAAAAAGAAAAGGAAGACTAGAAAGAATGTAGTTACTTCCTATTTGAAGTTTATGGAGAAGGGCTCAATCAGCCTCCTCAACCACTTTTAGCATATTAATGAATGTGTGTATTTAATGTAGGAACAAGAGATTTTAAGTTTGTTGTTCTACAACAACAGAAAATACAAACAGGAGATTTTAAACTTGTTGCTCTACGAACAGGAATTTTAAGTTTGTTGTTTCACTTACAGTGAATTTTAAGTTTGTTCTATGAACAGATGATTTTAAGTTTCTTTACAAACATATTGTTTTAAGTTTGTTTTACAGGTAAATTTAAGTTTGTCCTCTAATAGTTAATTTTAAGGTTTTTCTACCAAAACATCTTATATTTTTACTTAAAAATATATTTTTATTATGTTTTTTTTTACTCAAAATAATATTAGATTTTTTTTTACTTAAAATACCTTTATTATTTTTTTTATCCAAAATAATTTTTTTTTACATAAAATATTTATATATTTATTATATGAATACTATGAATCATTTGTTCGCGGTAAATTTAATTCCACGAATGGTTGGTGTTGTGTAAATACACCTTTGAACTATTTTGTATTTTATAAATACCTTCTATAAAAAACTTAACGTTTTATTTGTTTTTACAAAGTCACAATGGCAGAATTGCTGACATTAATGTTGTTCACCTTGCTCACTCATCTTTGGTGGTTACCTGAAGCTCATGTCAACCGATTTTGTTGGAGTCCTACTACAACTCCTCACTTTCATCTTTCTCTTTTTAGATTTCAAATGGGAGGTTCTCCGACCATATTTCTATGTTTTGTTTTATAGTAAAAGCTCAAGTCTATTATTTTCGACAATGGCAGTAATTAGAGAAGTCATGAGTAGAGACAGAAAAAAAATATTAAAGTCACTTCAAGCGTGTAATGGTGAAGAGAGAGAGAAAAAAAGATATTAACTGACATTAGAGATCAAGTTTCTGACAATGGTTGCCATTAGAGAAGTCATGAGTAGAGAGAAAAAAAATAAATAAAGCCACTTAGGGTTTGTAATGGTGAGGAGAGAGAAAAAAAACCATAGTAAGAGTGGTCGTGAGGAGAGAAAAAAAAGATCAAGACATGTTTGAATCTTTTTTTCGTGAAGAGTTTGTTCTCAATAAAACGAGGTTTTCATGAATAGTTTGTTTTGGATGTTTTTTTGTTGTAATAATAGTGAATTTTAAGTTTGTTTTAAGGACAGAGGATTTTAACTTTCTTAAGATTTTAAGTTTGTTGTAGAAACAAACCTATTATTTTAAGTTTGTTCTTAGATTTTGAGTTTGTTCTGATTTTAAGTTTGTTATATGAATAGAGAATTTAAGTTTGTTCCAGAAACCACTGATTTTAAGTTTGATTTAAGAATAGGTGTTTTTGAGTTTGTTGTAGGAACCTGTGTGTGAATGTTTGCTGAATCACCCCACCTAAATGGGGTGAGAGTTCTCTTATTTATAATTATTTTCAGAATACAGAAATATGGTAAATTACAAATATTATGGAAATAGTAATAAAAGGAAAGAATAATAAATGAATGCAATATATTTGCCTTTAATAAGAGGGCAAATATGGTAACCCGTAATGTAAGGCAAATATAGATATTTGCCTTATAGTGACGGTCAACTATCCTTAACACCCCCCGCAAGCTGAGCGTCGGATTTGAACGAACGTAAAGCTTGGATCTGAAAAATTCAAAGAGAGGTCGAGAAATACTCTTTGTGAAGATGTCAGCAACTTGGAGATGAGAGGGTACATATTGTGTGCGAAGTTTGCCAGCGATAACAAGTTCTCGAAGGAAATGATAATCTAGTTCAACATGTTTGGCCCGCTTGTGAGAAACGGGATTAGAGCTCAAAAAAATAGCACTTTTGTTGTCACATAAGAGTAAGGGCTGCTTTGAAATAGGGACCTTGAGGTCATGCAAAAGATGCGTAACCCAAAGAAGTTCAGCAGCGGTTGTGGCAAGAGCACGATACTCAGATTCATAGCTGAAGCGTGAGACAGTAGGTTGCTTTTTGGCACTCCAAGAAACCAGATTGTTACCAAGATAAATAGAATAGCCGGATGTAGAACGACGAGTATCGGGACAACCAGCCCAGTCAGCATCCGAATAAGCGACTAGCGTACTAGGAACATTGGATGGACGAAAGGTAAGACCAAAGTGGAGTGTTCCTTTGACATAGCGAAGAATACGTTTGACAGCAAGAAAGTGATCTGCAGTAGGGGCATGCAAGAATTGACTGACAGAATTGACAGCATAGGCAATATCTGGACGCGTAATAGTCAAGTACTGAAGGGCGCCAACAAGAGATCTGTAGAGAGTAGGATCAGAGAAAGGAGAACCATCAGCAGTCAAGTGTTGAGAAACAACCATGGGAGTGTGAACTGGTTTGCTATCGAGCAACTGAGCACGTGTAAGAATATCTCGAGCATATTTTAACTGACTAATAAAGAGACCATCAGGAGTGGGTGAAGCTTCAAGACCAAGAAAGTAACTGAGAGAACCCAAATCTTTGGTAGCAAACTCAGAATGAAGCTTGCGAGTAAAGCTGTCAATAAGAGATGAGTTGTTGCCGGTAACAATAATGTCATCAACATAAAGAAGCAAATAGATAATGTTAGATTGCTGATGAAAGACAAAAAGGGACGTGTCAGCGCGACTGCAAGAAAACCCAAGTGTGAGAAGAAATGAGCTAAAACGCTGAAACCAAGCACGAGAAGCTTGCTTTAAACCATAGAGGGCTTTCTTTAATAGACAAACATGAGTGGGAAATCGAGGATCAATATACCCAGGAGGTTGTTCCATATGAACACGTTCAATAAGAGTTCCATTGAGAAAAACATTCTTGACATCAAGTTGTCGAAGAGGCCATTTATTTGTGACTGCAATAGAAAGCACAACACGGACAGTGGTAGCTTTGACAACCGGACTGAAAGTGTCAGTGTAGTCAAGACCAGGAACCTGAGTATAACCTTTGGCAACAAGTCGAGCCTTGAAACGCTCGACAGATCCATCAGGCAAATATTTAATACGAAACACCCATTTAGAGCCCACGATGTTGGTGTTAGCAGGGCGAGGAACCAAAGTCCAAGTATCATTTTGTTGTAATGCTTGAATTTCTTCATCCATGGCAGCCACCCAAGCAGGATTCTTAGCCGCAGATTTGAATCCTTTTGGCTCAGTGGATGCAAGAAGAGCATAAAGAAGTCCAGATGAGCCCAAAATACCAAGATTTGCTGGATGACGAGTCTTGAATATACCAGCTTTGGCTCGTGTGATCATAGGATGAGTGCCCAAAGAAGAGAAATCAACAGGAGGTTCAATAGAGGTCGAATTAGAAGTCGAGGGTGGCAAAGTGGAACCTGCAAGAGAAGTATCAACCTGCACAGACTCATCTACAAGGTCAGAACAAATGTCACACGGGGATGAACTGGATCGAGGAGTTTGCGGTGATGAAGTGGTAGGGGGGGATGAATCAATATGATGAAAATGTGGTTCTAAGAAATTTGAAATAGGAATAGAGGAAAGAGGTTGGGTCTGGGAGCTAGGGATAGCAGGAAAGTTTGATGGTGATCATATGGATTAGAGTATTGAAAGGAAGAAGATGATAAGAAGATTCGGAAGCCATAGAGAAGAAAGGATCAGGGTTGTTAAACCGAAAGGGCTCTGATACCATGTGAATGTTTGCTGAATCACCACACCTAAATGGGGTGAGAGTTCTCTTATTTATAATTATTTTCAGAATACAGAAATATGGTAAATTACAAATATTATGGAAATAGTAATAAAAGGAAAGAATAATAAATGAATGCAATATATTTGCCTTTAATAAGAGGGCAAATATGGTAACCCGTAATGTAAGGCAAATATCTAGATATTTGCCTTATAGTGACGGTCAACTATCCTTAACACTTTGTTTTAAATTTATTTTAAGAACCTGAGATTTTCAATTTGTTCTGCAAAGAATTTAAGTTTATTCTACTAATAGAACTGGTCTTTAAGTTTGTTTTTGGACATGAATTTTAAGTTTGATGTATGAACTGAGATTTTAAGTTTGATATACAAATAGATGATTTTTAGTTTGTTTTACGAACATTTGATTTTAAGTTTGTTGTACAAACATGAACCTGAGATTTTAAGTTTGTTGTTTTATAAACAGAGGATTTTAAGTTTGTATTTGTATTATATAAATTTATACATATAATATTAAGATCTTAATATAAATTAGTATTTTAAAAAATTAGAATAATTTATACCTATTAACTGACCCAGATTTTAAATTTGAAATTTGTTAGATGAAAGTTTGTTGTACGAACCAGCTCTTAGAACAAACATTTGATATTTTTATTTAAAACATATTTTTATTATATTTTTTTACTTAAAATAATATCAAATTTATTATTTTTTTTATCCAAAATAATATCTTTTTTATGCAAAATATTTGTATATTCATTATATGAATAATATTAATCATTTGTTAGGTGGTAAATTTCATTCGACCCGTTATTGGTGGAGTGTAAATACACATTTAAACTAATGAAAATGAAAAAAGAGAAGAAAATAAACATAAAAGTAAAATTAAATTAAACATTTAGATAATGCAATTTAAAATCAAACACCTCGACTAGAACAAATTGAAAGGCAATGCAAACATGTGTTGTTAAAGGTTTGTTACAAACGAAGAAAGAGTTTGGGGTAATGTTTCGAACGAAATATAAAATAGCCAAAGTACACAGACCGGGTCGACACTCATAAACGGCCCTCAAGTGACAATGCAGCACTCAGACGCTCCCCCACCTCGAGCGACAGTTAGCGAAGGCCTGAAAAAGAAATCTAAAATGCGGTGAGTAAAAGGTACTCGGTAAGCAGCCTACTTGTAGTCTCTCGTCACATCCAGTTCCAAGTAGGTTTCAACGGACTTTTCTTTAGGCTCTAGGAAGTTTGGTTTAACTCTATAGTTTGGCTGACCTTCTGGGGAGGTTACCAATGGTGTCGTGGTGTAGTTGGTTATCACGTCAGTCTAATACACTGAAGATTTCTAGTTCTAGTCGGGGTGACGCCATCTTTGCAATTTTTATTTTTATTTTTATATTTATAATCCAGAATCATTTTAGACCTCTACGAGAAAGTTTAAGAGCCTTAAAGCTTGATAAGCCCGGGAACCGTGCCCTCGAACACACATTGAGCATGTAATTAATTGTTTAGACTTTTATTGACAAAATACCTGTACGAAGGGTGACGCCATCTTTGCAATTTTGATTTTTATATTTATATTTATAATCCGGAATCATTTTAGACCTCTTCGAGAAAGTTTAAGAGCCTTAGAGCTTGATAAGCCCGGGAACCGTGCCCTCGAACACACATTGAGCATGTAATTATTGTTTGGACTTTTATTGACAAAGACAAGGGTGGAATGATTGTGAGCACGTTATATGCTTGATTTACCCCAGAAGTTTATGAACTAAACTTAGTATCAGAGGTCTATGTTGATTGGTCCAACAGACTATTTTCGCTAGACCAAGAGTCATTTTTATTTTTATATTTATATTTATAATCCGGAATCATTTTAGACCTCTCCGAGAAAGTTTAAGAGCCTTAGAGCTTGATAAGCCCGGGAACCGTGCCCTCGAACACACATTGAGCATGTAATTATTTTGGACTTTTATTGACAAAGACAAGGGTGGAATGATTGTGAGCATGTTATATGCTTGATTTAGCCAAGAAGTTTATGAACTAAACTTAGTATGAGAGGTCTAGGTTGATTGGTCCAACAGACTATTTTCACTAGACCAAGAGTCATTAAGTCTTTTGTTACGATTTTCGAGGCTTCAAATCTCAAACCGTGACGAAAATAAAAAAAAGAGAAAGGAAAATAAACATAAAATTAAAATTAAATTAAACATTCAGATAATGCAACTTAAAATCAAATAACACCTCGACTAGAACAAATTGAAAGGCAATGCAAACATGTGTTGTTAAAGGTTTGTTACACATGGAGAAAGGGTTTGGGGTACTGTTTCGAACGAAATATAAAAGACCCAAAGTACACAGACTGGGTCGACACTCATAAACGGCCCTCAAGTGACAATGCAGAACTCAGATGCTCCCCCACCTCGAGCGACAGTTAGCGAAGACCTGAAAAAGAAATCTAAAATGCAGTGAGTAAAAAAGTACTCGGTAAGCCTACTTGTAGGCTCTCATCGCATCCAGTTCCTGGTAGGTTTTCACGGGCTTTTCTCTAGGCTCTAGGAAGTTTGGGCTTAACTCTATAGTTTGGCTGACCTTCCAGGGAGGATTCTAATCATGTCATGGTGTAGTTGGTTATCACGTCAGTCTACCACATTGAAGGTCTCTAGTTCAAGTCTGGGCGAAGCCATTTTTATAAATTTTATTTTTATTTTTATAATCTGGATTCATTTTAGACCTCTACGACAAAGTTTAAGAGTCTTAGAGCTTGATAAGCCCGAAAACCGTGCCCTCGAACGCACATTGAGCATGTAGTTAATTGTTTGGACTTTTATTGAAGAAATACCTGTACGGATCAACAAGGACTAGAGTGGAATGTTGTGCTTGTTTCACCTTTGTATTTCCTTGGAATTTTTTCATGGAATCCCAAATTCCTTTCGAACTTTCTTTATCCAAAATAGTCTCCAGAATTGAGCAATCAATGGCTTGGAAAAGGTAGTTATTAGCTCTTAAGTTTTTCAATTTCTGATCTGCTACCTCCTTCTTCTGTTCATCTGAGTAACGAGCATCATATGCTACGGCAGAAATTCCAGACTTAAATACTTGCCAATATTCTTTACAGCGAAAAAAGTTATCCATTAACATGCTCCAATGATTGTAGTGACCAACAAATTTTGGTGTTGCTGGTTGAGCAAATCTGCCTTCAGTAGTCATCTTTAGCTGCAGGCGAAAGAGACGAGGCTCTAATACCAAATGATAAATTTATTGAAGATAAGTTTGTAGAGGAAGGAAATTTAGTGTTTATTATGTGAAAAATGACTATATTTATAGTCAGTACAATGCTTAATAGAAGACAAAAATAAAATTCTAAAAGAAAAAGAATATCATGTCAAAACAAAGAATGCAGTATAAAATCATATTAGTGGTCTGATATTGGCATAAGATCATATCAGTGATCTAATATTCAAGAACTAAAACATAAACATAGCAACTAAAGCTTTTGCAACACTCCTATTGTCCTCGTATAATCGCATAACTCACATGCATGAACAATAATCATAACCAACTCGTAAGCTACAACTGTTGAACCCTGCTACTGGTGACAAACTCACTACAAGAAGCTAACCGGCAAACTTCACCGTAGTCCACACAAGGTACAGTCACAAGTCTTAAAATATCATAAGCCAGTTATATGGTTATCTGGAGCCCTGAAAATCGAATCAAACTCACGATTAGAGGTTAGTTGGCGAACCCCTAATTGTCCCTCTACAACCACATACATCATAAACATAGAAAATAGAGACATAGCATAGCGATCTAAACATATATACCTAGTCATCAATTTCAGTTCTTAAGATAGTGCGTACGCGTTTCAGTAACATACATAGTAACACGTGTCATCTCAGCTCATTCTATGCTCAAACATTTATAACCAGCTTCCTATAACATGTTTTATATCATACTAAAGGTATGCTCTCAATTTCGGTCATATTATAGCCCCACAGTTCATTCTTCAATAAACATGCATCATAACGCTTAATGTGCTCTTACATACATCAAACCAACTCATTTCATGCTCAAATTTCTATAACATGCTTCTTATATCATACTTTGATGCATACTATGAGCATAGATAAATTCAAAATTCTGAGGTGCCATGCGTGACACTTTTTGCTCGAGTTTGCATCTTTACGAAATTTCAAAGGGCAAAACTGGCCCCTTGGCCCATCTGGTTCTGATTTTGGTGTTGTCTCTCTTGGTGTGGCATGCTTGTCTGTTGTCCTGATTTCTTAGGTGTGGACATTCAAAGAACCGGTGGCCTCCCTTACCACAGTTAAAACAGGCGTTAGTTCCTACCCTACATTCCCGATAAGGAAGTTTTTTGACATTTTTGGCATGGAGGTATGTCCTTCAGCCTCTTGTTGTGGTGGTTTTTGTTTGAGGACTTTCTTTTGTGCTCTGACTAGCCTTCTCCCCCATTTTTGGTTGTTGTTTATACATGTCTAGTAAGGTGACAGCTTTGAGGGTGGTGTAATAGTTGCTTGAGGCATGGGCCACCACTGACCCTTGTACGATATCCTCTCTTAAGTCTATAGTGAAGCAGAAAGTTCTTTTCTTCTTCATATCTATCATCTCATGGGTATCCATGGGTAACTTAGCCAATCAATTATATGTCATATCTATCATCTCATGGATCGTGATTAGGGTTAACTTGATGGTGTAAAACGAATAAATTTTTTTGCAAAATAAAAACAAAGAGAATTTCAAACATAATATACCACACTTTTACGTTGTATCAAAATAGAATTCATACCTAAGTAGTCTAAATTACAAAATAAGGAACAAACACAAAAACATTAAATTAAAACAAAACAATGTTCAAGATTATGGGTAAGACTTGTCTATGACATTTGGTCTAGAGTCCATTCATGACCTCACCTACCTCCTTAACTACCTAAAAATCATGGAAAACATGGAGTGACTATAAAAACTCAGCCAGTAATCAACTTGTAAGCTCTTAACATGTTCTTAAGCTATGCTAGGGTACCATACTTATTCTTGGTCATGTTCTTGTCTTTAGTTTTTATTCTTAAATCTTATCCTAGATTCCTATTGCTTGAGTGGTACTTAGCAAACTTCGTGTCTTAGCATAGTTAAGCTTGTGTAGTGTTACTTTAGGACATGGGTGTGATAAGCTTACTTCATACATGTTCTTGAGGTAACCTCCTAGTTACTTACAAATCAAGAGCTTATTAGGAGTTCATCTTAATTTAATTTAAGGTAACATTTTGATTGCTTAAAAATTAAAAACTAGCCTAAAGTTTATTATGAAATTTCATCTTGATTGAATGATAAACTATTATTGTTAGGGTATTGAAATCGCTTACTTGGGTTCTTTGTTCTTTCTGGATCCTCTTAATATTTTCTTAGGTCTTCTTTTAACCTTGTTGGTTTGTTCTGTCTGAGTCCTCTCAATATTTTCTTATATTTCTTTTAACCTTGCTTGGGGTGAAAACATATAGTTAGTTATTTTCCAATTTTTTTTTTTTTTGAAGACAAACTATATAAGTGAACTTGATGTCCTTCTAAGGTTTAACTTTAACTACTATATTGTCCAAGTATACGATCAAGTTATTCGTGCAAGACTAGGTTTATTAAAGTGCAAAATGTGGCTAGAGCATTCGTGATGTCAAAGGACATGACTAGAAATTTGAATGCCCCATAACTTGTGACATAAAGTTGTCTTTGAGGGCACCATAACTTGTGACATAAACTTACGACACCAAAATTGTCCATCTTGACAATCACGAAGTCGGTTTGTCCACTTTAGGTTCCCAGCTTGAGGGCAATCCTCTTTGCCACTCCTAGAATGGATAGGGATATAAAGTTGTGGGTGGTCCCAGAGTTAAACATAGTACTCTTGGTCAATTTATGGTTAACCCGCTCTTTTGATTCCCCTACCTTCTTTTGGAGGGCAGACAAAAAACTTCAAGGCCCCTATAAGAAGGTCGTCTATTCTTTCTGATGATGGCATTTCAGCTTCTACTGCTGCCTCAGTCTGCTTCTAATGTGGCTTGGAAGGCCTAGAGGGTCGCTCTCATGGGGCACTCAAATACTCTATTGATCCACGATTGAAGTGATTTTCTATGATCTCCCACTATCTCCTCTCCCACTTTTAGGGGAGATAGTACTGTTGTTACGGTTGCTTCCACGTGAGTATCGCACTGTCCTCTATTTGAGCAACAAAGCCCTCTGAGCTATCCCTCTTATGGCTATCTTCTATCAATTCCTAGATGGGCATCCCATCAAGGCAGCCAGCTACTATGACGATCGTGTCAATCTATGGGACAATCTCTTTTAACGCACTCGTTCAAATACCAAGGATTGTTAGGGACTTTCTTGTAAATATAGCATTTGTTTTTTGATGTCGACCAGTCAATCGATGTGGTATTTGTATAGTTGTTGTCATAAACATGTTAAATAAATCAACTTTCTAAAGTGATTCTGCAATAATTACTACCACCCCTAAGTGAGTCAACCCAACTCAGGATCATGTTGTCATTGACACCAACAATAAATGCCGAAGTCATGACCCCGCTTTGAGAAAGTCTTAGAAAAGAGAGGCAAAGAGATTTTTGAAAGAGTTGAAAGCAACATTATAGGCTAGCAAGTAAGCAAGCAAGGGCCAACAACAGCTTAAATAACATACAACTCCGGGTAAAAAGAATTGAAGACTAGTCACATCTCCCTGTAATACACTTCGAGGCATTCCAGGAACATAATTGTGCCACAACAAATATAATAATAAAATAATTAACATAAAATCAAAGTAATACAACATGAGCTAGACTAAGGGTTTGGCATAACATAGATATATAACCACAGGCAACACGCCCTAGATAAACATGACCATGACACCAATCGCCAATTTGCTCACTACTACCCAAAGCTTCCAACAGTTGATTGTAATTGTAAACACTCATAAGTTGGGATGGTGGAAAATGTAGGTTTATTACGAGGATAGGGAGGCAAGTCGTCGTAAACCTCACAAGAATGTTGATGTCCATGGGTTAGTAAGCCTCACGATTCTCTGATTGTGTGCTCTACAATTGTGTGAGTGAGGAGGTCTCATTTTTCTGTGGCGACTTGGGAGTGGCTGACGGTACTCGATCTAGGTGGCGTGATGACCTTTGGAATAGTCTGGTCTGGCACCTGGTTCTGTATTCTTCTGCTTGATCTTGTGATCATGGAATGAGTTCTCACATTGCGGTGATGGCCTCGGAGTGACAGATGTTGCCCATGATCTCGTTGACTACACGTTGTGTTGTGTCGGAATAGTTCGGTCTGGCACAACTGCCATTCTGTAGTCTTCTTCTTGAGCCTGTGAAGGAGGAGGTTGCCCAAGGATGCAGGGCTGTGCCGTATGGGGAAGTGGGAGTGCCTGACAATTGTCCTCAACCTTAGAATCTCCCCTCCTAACCAGCAGCAAGCTGTTAACAAGTCTACGTGATGCATCCCCTAATAGTCGACCTGAAATGATTCCAGGAGCATTTGGCCTGGAAAAACAAGGAAAGAACACTCACAAGAAAGAAAAAAAATGTATTGAAATTCTTCCGGTTTCTGTAGGTATACTACTACCTTGCGTTCTCATTGCATCTTCCATTGCCGTGGCGTTGCCTATCTTTATGCCGTAAACCAGGTTCAGGCCTCGTGTCTCCCATGCATCTTCCATTGTCGTGGCGTTGCATATCTTTACGCTGCAAACCAGGTTCAGGCCTCGTGTCTCCCATGCATCTTCCATTGTCGTGGCGTTGCGTATCTTTATGCCGTAAACCAGGTTCAGGTTTCATGTCTCTCATGCTCACCGTCTGCCGCAAGACATGCAAGTGAATTAAACAACAGCAGGATATTGGTGTGTTTCAACATCAATATAAGCTAAAAGAAATATAAAGTACCCTTGGAGGAAAGTTCACCCCAGCAGGCGGTTTCGTGATATGCTTGTGTGGGTCCGGAAGCCGATATATAGCACATCTAGATTTGAAAGAAAAAGAAACAAAGGAGAAACCGTGATGAGTAGTTTTGTTAAATCAAATAAAGTACTCAAGACTCTTACATGACTTGGTTGTTCATAATATCCTCCATGCCCTCAACTGGAGACCTGAATATTTGAGGGCACAACTCTCCCGAACATGGAAAGAGATAACCATTCATTCCTTCACTGCAGTTAACGCTTAATCAAATTAGAATTAACTAACTTCTACCAAGAACGTGAATATCAACAAAATTTCCATGAGAAATTAAGCATAATGGTGTAAAGAACCCAAGGAGTTTCCTAGAAACCAGATCGGAGTCCAGAGAACCTTCCCAAAAACTTGTATAAAGCATCAAAATGAACCATAAAATACATATTTGTCTTAAAGTTAACTCAGCTACCATATCTAAGTTTATCAGATTTGATGAACTTGCATGCTAACAAGGGGAAGGTGTGATTGTGCCCATCATGATCATATTAATATGCTCATAAAGGAAAGATTTTTACATGATACAAACCTAAGTTCAGGGTTTATTTTTTCCTTAACCCGATTACGTTTTCTTCCCGTCAGCTTACGGCGGTCATTGAGCGAGTATATACTAACAGAAAGGGGGTGAGAAGATGTGACAAAAAGCATGTCAAACATCACACTATTTCTCCGCACTTCTTCTTGCTGCAGAAATGTCAAAAGTTAATTATTCAAAGAGACAAGGATATGGATCATCTAGACCTCATCAAGGATGTCTGAACCACAAGTTAGTAACACACCGTCAATGTATGCTCGACTTTTTCAACCTCTGCAAGAAGGCGGGTTTCATCAATGAAAGGCAACTTTGCAATTCCCTGCAGAATAGTTTGAACAAATTATTAAAAAAGAAGCAACAACGCATAACATAACTAAAGCCAATTCATCAAATTAAAGAATAAAATAAGGGGTGAAAGCAACCAACCTGCCAGGAAAACCGTTTACCATTCATATCCACTTCAAAATCTGACGCATCAAACAAAAGTTAGAGGGGAGACAAAACTTGATAACCATAACGCAGTCATTTTTAAACAGATTTTGTACCATTAGGATAGAAATCAACAATAGGCGAGTTCTGATCCGTCATCAATTTCCGATACTGCTCGGGGAGTGCGTGTGCACTGCATAAAGTTCAATGTAAGAACCCTCTAATAAATGGAAATTCCATTTAATTTGAAAGAAATTAGCACCAGACCTAGCAGCAGGGAAGACACCCAGTAGCTGATTGAATGGCTTGAAGGGAGTGCCTAGAGTGAATGATATATTCAGCTTATCAAGACCTTTGAGATCAGAAGCAAATGGTGCATAATGATATGGATAAAACCTGAAGAAGAAAATGGCATTAGTAAACAACAAAATGAACATCACCAGAATACGAACTAAATACATTCACTTTGTCAGAGATATGTAATTGAGATTACACAAGCGTAAAGATATGCAGTCCAAACCCATGATTGTCATGTCATTTAGAACTTCTTTTAATAAATTTTCTCAATTTTTATTATTTTATCCTTTTTAATTACGAGGTCAGGGCATATTAACGATGTGCTAGAGACACATAGGCAGGTAAAAAAAATTGTAGCAGAATCTAGAAAGAGGAAAACTGATGAGAAGATAACAACCGGTTTCAATTTAGATTCTGCTACTCATTTTAAGACGTCCATTTATCTTAGACAATAATAAGCAATAACACGAAAAATAAAAGATGGCAAAAGCGCCAAAGAAACGAGAATAAAAACCTCACCATTGCCAAGAACAAACGCCTTCGTAATAATAGCGCATAATCCAACATAGGCCTTCTGTGTACCTCAAAACCTGCCAGAAAAACAACAAAAATTAGCCTACAATTCCAGAAGATAAAAAAAATTAAGAAATCACTAGAAATTCGCTTAATAACTTACAACATCATTTCGTATGTCATCGAGTTCCTCGGGAGTATTTCCAGAAAACTTCTCATTATAATACCTCTCTCTCCACCCAGGTATGCCCAATTTAATCTGACCGCCAACATTCATTCAGCTTACGAGATGAACTTTAACACATTGATTATTGTACTATACAACTATGATTAGACTATTAGCATTACTAGATACAAACCTTGTCTACTTCTGAATCATTAGAGTTGAAAACATCAGACTTCTCACGCAGAAACTCCTTAAGCTTTGTCTTCAATTCCTTGTTGTTCTCATGGATCTAGAAGATAAACAAAAATTAGATATAATTAGCATTCTAGACCTTCTCAATGATCTAAATGAAAACTCATGCCGGCAAGGCCCATACCAATTACAGGTTAGCCATAGAAATAGTCCTAAAAAATGGCTAATGGAAGTCATAATAACAATGAACTACGCCCTAAGCAAGGAAACGTACATCTATTTCCAAAGTGTTTTCTGCTTCAACGATGGCAGAACCAATAGAATCCCCAGACGATGGACGTGCAACTTTGTTAGGACGTTGCATATTCTTATTTTTCAGTCCTGAGAATCTGGACGTGGCTTTTCTTGATTGTCCATATGGCGAAGGATAAGGAGCTGAAGCTAGACGAGATCTATGAAAACGAGCAACTGCAACTAAGGATGGTTGAACCCAGGGCCCTGCATCATCTCCTCTACTTGTCAGAGCTTTAGCGAGCTTTATTCTGCCTGCCTGCTTCTGAATTTATAAAAGATGACCAACAGTGAGAGAATAGAAAGGATATCACATAGGAATACAATCAATATGAGATGTAATCTACAAATAACTAGAAATTAAAAGTCTTTTAGTAAATTTCATCGTAAATGAAATTTTGTTTCTTAATCCTCAACTCAGAAAAAAAAAAAAAAAAAAAAAAAAAAAAAAAAAAAA
>NW_019268528.1:4758665-4823353 GCF_002738365.1 Cucurbita moschata
AAAAAAAAAAAAAAAAAAAAAAAAAAAAAAAAAAAAAAAAAAAAAAAAAAAAAAAAAAAAAAAAAAAATCTCCCTAATTCTCACCTCAAAACGAGAAAGATGATGGGATAAATAACGCATAAAACATGTATACATAAGAAAGAAGAGAACCTTATGCCGTTTAGCTCTTCTTCGGAATATGTTATCTTCATTACTTCCAACAGCTTGAATAAATTGTTCCACTATGCGCAAATTTGGCTGACATAAGACCCACAGTAAAGCATTTCATGCCTGAGCTCACAGATGTTAATGTAAATTATAGCATAAAATCAAAAACCAAAAAGGAAAAGGAATTACCTTGCTTCCTTTAGTCAAATACCCACCAACTTCCCTTACTTTCTTCTTATACACAGTCAATAGCAAGTCAATTGCACCCTGGAATTAAAGAACAAAAAAATAATACCTCCATTCTAACTTGCACCTAAAAACAATCCAAATTCTTCGAATACTTGTAATTGCAAGAAGAAAAGTCACCTAAACCTCTTAGGATATATCTGCCAAGACGGAACCACATCGACCAACATATGACGTCCAAGACAAAACATACAACTTTTTGCTCATATAGCTGATCGAACCTTGGATTAAAAGGCTGACAATAATCAACCTCTACACGTAACTTCCATAAACACGACTTTTGTTTAATGGTGTACACTTATAATTCTTTTTTTGTTCCAAGTTATGAGATTATCAATATTTTTTTAAATTTCTTCCTCAGTGGCAATATTCCTCTATGTATCTGCTTTTTCATTCTTCATAAAGGCTAACAAGCTGAACGCTCACTTCCCTAAAAAAATTATTTTACCCTTAACAAAGAGCTGACAAGTTAACTGAAATCAAACATCCAAAAATAACAAAATTTAGAAAAGAAAAAAATGGAATTCCCGAAATCTTGAATAGAACAATTCCATTTGGAGGTCAAACAAAACTTCATTAACTTATAAATGGTAAGTTCAAGTATGGACTCTACCTCCCGAATCTCTAATGTGGGCATATGAGGTAAAAAGTCATTACCAACAAAGAAACACATGAACACAAAATCATCCACAATGCGTTCAACGTCACTTTCAACGGGAGCATTAGGAATACACATCTCACGTTCCAAGTACTCTCTAAGTATCCATATATGGAGAAACTGCATAATAAAAGGACCATACAAAGTAAATAACAGATATAGGACAAAGAATTTGACCCATTATTCCACCAGAGAACTAAGAACAAATATGAGGAAATCCTACCTGGTAAGGTTTTTTAACTACACCTTCCCCTTTCGCATCAAACTCACTAGCCTTTCTCTTTGCTTTACGTTTACGGTCAGCTAGAAAGCACTTTTTTTGCTGTTCAGGAGTGAACATGATCTGAAGTTCACCAAGAAACAATGGTTGTTATTGGTTCATGAAGTATAATGCACATGCATTGAATATTTTAAATAATGAACATGTGTCATGTCCTCAGGAAGGGAGTGATACCAAATTCTCCAAAAACTGCAGCAGCGTAGCCAAAATATAAGCAAAAATACAAACCTCACGCATTATTGAAAAATGGACTTCATGGGTAGCCAAAGCTAACATTATCAAATCTGCATCCTGAAATTGTAAAATCAAGTGATACGCTGTATTCAACAACCAGGTGATGAAATCATGAAAACTCTAATTTTAAAAAAACACATACAATCAAGAGGTATGTGAATTACATAAAATAAGCATGGAGAAAAAAAATATACCAAACCATACAGGCAGTGACGAGTATTGGGATCAAAACCAGGAACATTTCTCTGAAGACGAATATAGGACATTATTTTGTGCTCCCCTTCACCCGGAACATTGGCATCAGAAAGAATAACCTTCACATTTTAAAAGCACTTAAAATCGGGCAAAACTGGATTCACTATTCAGTGAAACTACCGGTTTTAGGATACAAGTAATAGTCATGTCATGTTTACCTTAATACCTTTCCAACCTGGGTCGTTGTTTAGTCTAAGATGAATGTAGTACTGCAAAGCAACGGAAAGAACAGACATAAAGTCAGTTCCAGGAGTGATCACATTGGAATCAAAAACTTGTGACTCTTCGTTTGGAGGAAGCTTTCGTCCCTCCCTCTCAAACTCCTGTCTTAATCGTGCCTCTTCAGCGGCCTAAGAGAAAAAAAAAACATAGTTTATTAAATACTCATACCAGGAGATTATCTTCTCTGTACATAATCGTTCACGTGAAATTGATGCAGTTGAACACTTCAATTATACATCATACTAAGGCAGGAAAAGAGATAGCCAAAAGCAATATCCTACCAACTTTTTTATACGCAGAACATATTTGTAAGTTATTCATAAAATAAATAAATAAAAACAGGATTTTAGCACCCAACTCTACTAACTAGAAGTTCATTCAAATGAATGGAAGATACAAAAAGCTTCCTTGAAATGAATTCAACAAAACACTCCAACTGGAGGTGATAAAGGAGAGGGGCACAGTCAATGCAATGTCTGACATGTACTAATTTTGAGAAATCAACTTGAACTCTCTATAAACTTAAGACTCAATACCATCAAATCTAAAACTGTCAAGTACAAGTTACAACCATATCATCTAATACAAGTGGTAGTCAAGGAACTTATTAGACATGTAATAGTCAGGAAGGTGGTTTACACCCTTCAACCCAGGAAAAGACTATCAAACAAAAGCACATACCGCTTCTACTGCATCTTTTGCAGCTCTAAATCGTCGAGATCGCTGTTGATTCATTTTTGCCCTAGGGGCAACACCATCTATACATTCATTTCAACAGGAAATAAACATTAAAAACAAACATTACCACTCCTTCGTCTAACCAATTTGAAGCAACAAAACATAAATAAATAAAGTTGGGAACTCACCAATAGCCATGTATAGCAATTTTCTAGGCCGGACCATGACAAAAAGCCTATCAATATAATCAAACATGCTATGAAATACCTCGCTAAAAGTTCTTGGAGAAGGCTGCACCAGTAAAATAGAACGATCAAGCAACATCAAAAAAATATATATATTAGACGACAACAAAATTTAAATGTATTAGGCTTTTCTTCCGTGGAGAATAGGCATGTTCCTAAACTGAAAGTACAATTACTTATTCTAGCATGTGAGATTACTAGCCCAAATTTATTGGCTTTGGTCCCTTGACTTGACATCAAGTGAAAGAATTTCTACATCAGGTTGTACGTGGACTGACTATGTTATCTCCCTTTTCATCAAAGAAAAATTGATCCTGACCAACGTTGCTTAAATTTATTAAATTAAAGCTTGGCACTCTCCGCCACAAATTTGCAATGTTATCTAAAATGAAACACCACAAATGACATAGCTATATGATGCGAGAAAAGAGAGAGAGAGAGAGAGAGAGAACTCAATATATGTGTCAAATGTTTACCCTATCTTCTGGGTGGAAGCATGGATGAATAATGCCATTCATGTCTAGGTAGAGGTTATCAAATTCAAGATTGTTTGGATTGGGTTTGCTTGTATCAACTGGAATGGCGACGCCATCTATTACAATGGGTGCTTCCTCTATTACATCCGCAACTACCAATGGATACTTCTCCGCTAACCACTTATAGAAGGCTGGAACTCCCATGTCTGCTCACTTGGAGCCTGTAGCGTCTCAAAATCCTTTATGCAACACAACCTCACCTGAGATTATATATATAGATATATATAAACAAAGATAATGAAGTTTTGTCAAAAATGGACGCAAATAAGAGGTAAAATAGCAAGTTGACCTGCCTGTCAGGAAAAATAGACCATGAGTTTTTGGGCGTATAATTCCACTCCCTTGTTTTACAAAACCCAAAAATTGCTAGCAAGAACTACAAAACATAAAAAGAAAAGGGGTCTATCAAAAGAATCCACCTCTCATTCAAGAAATATATATATATATATATATATATATATATATATATATATATATATATATATATATGAACACGTAATATATTCTTCAGAAAAATTATCACATTGATTCATAGAAAATAATGTGTCAACATGCCATTGACGGTGCTCTTTTATTTTTCATAGTGGTTCAAGTACTCATCTGACATTTCCTAACACTAAAATTAAGATTGAAAAAAAAAAACATAATTTCCATCAACTATCAATGCTAGAAACTTAAACACTATTTACATATAAGTTAGTACTACTGATTCCCTTCCAAGGTTCACCACAAAAAAAATGCACTACATACAACCAAATAGAACAATGCACTAAAGTACATACACATTCATGTGCATACAACACAAAAAGTTCAAGGAAAACCTCTCAAAGGGAGAAAAGAAAAAACAATAGCCAAACATTAGATAATAGGCCATAACAATGTGCTAAAACAGCATCCTTCGAAAATAAATAATGTGCATACAACACAATTGAAACACCATTTTTTCCATTAATTTTTCTTCAAATTCAATACGTGCTAATTCCTTTCTTCACTCATCTCTATATTCACAAGAACTCGATATACATCATTTTGATTTCTTCATAATATGAATGAGTTTGCATCGGCGACTGACAACAAAGGGGAAACATAGGGGAACTAATACACGTGTAGATGCTACTATTGAAACCGTCCAAGGAAAATAATGCAACTCAGCCTCTCTACCAATGAGGAATTAAAAAAGATACAACTGAATCATTGGAATCTAGAGAATAAACAAATAAATAAAAATCCTTCTGTCATCTAGATGAGATCCTTCTCTAGTAAGTCCCTAATCCCTATATATTCACTCGAACCACTCTTCACCTCTTTCCTAGAAAATGTTTTTTAGCAGACTAAACAACAAATCAATTAGAGGGTCCTTTCCATGCTCAAATTCCATTAGAAACTTAGCTGTCGTAACGTGGTCATTGACTCGAGGAAATAAAAAAGGTGTAACATCTAGAGTTTTAAGAAAATAAATAAAAGAATTTTTTTTTTTAAAAAAAAAAAAAGAGTAGAAAGAAAAACAAAATGGCACGCACACAAGTTGGAAAAGATAACCATATAGTCAACCGTTAGTTTCTCAGCCTACATCCCTTTTTTAAGGAATTTGAAGCTTCTTGGAATTCATTCTTCAAGCCATTTTTACCGGTTATATTCTTTTGACTTAATTTAGGGCATAGTGAGAAATTCTAGAGAACTTGAAGACCTGAACCAAGCTCGGGAAGTGGACAAACAAGTAACCACATGGAGCAAGTTCTAAGAAATAGTTGTATGAGTCGATTAGGATCGAGGAAAAATGCCTGAGTATCATGATTAGAAGCCTAATTGATCTAGCATCGTGATAATTAAGTTTAGATAATGTGAATAAGTTTATAATTCAATTCTAACTATCCACACGCATGATTTGTGAACTCTGATAGTTTATTAGACTTTTATGCTTTCCAGTATGTTGAGGTTGGTTTATCATCACTGAATGGGCATAATGAGCATGTTGTATGCCTTTATACGTTCATTATGCATGATTTAGGGTTTGGATAGCTGGTAACACTTGTGAGTTAGACTATCGCTATGCGCCATAGAGTGTTAGTCTTGGTCTCCATGGGATACAAGTTAATGTTTCACGTATTTTGGTCCTAGCACCTAGTCATGAGTTCCATAGCCCCCTTGGGTTGACCAAGTTCCTTATAGGAACGAATAGGGTGCAACCCCTATTCGTAAACCAAACAGGGGTTAGGGTCTACTTGTTACACATGGCTTAATTGTCACCTATGGTGGATTCCAGGGGCCACATAAGGTATACTACTGAAGTACTATCGGCCATGCCTAGTGGGGAGCCATGGCATTTTTACTATTCCAACCTAAATGGCGTAGTGACAAGTAGTTTACTGTTTTAGCCTGAAAAGGCAAAGTAACAAATAGCTATTGTTCCTAAGACATGTAGTTTTATTGTTCTAACCCAAGAAGGTACATGAGCAGGTAGTTACTATTCCAGCCTGGAAAGGTAGAGTATAGGTATTTTACTGATCTTAGAGACAGGAAGATGTTGTCCAACACCACTAGGGAGAACCCTTCGCTTAGTGCTCAGTAGGTTGTATGGAGTACAGTTACCATGTTAGAGCAAAAAGGGCTCCTCAAGTACTATGAGTATTACCCTAGGGCCTTTCCATGGGCCACAACGACTCGAGGCGCACTTCGCAAGAACCTAGACATACGTGAAACCTAGAGCAAAAAAAAAAAAAAAAAAAAAAAAACCAATTTATGAACTTAAGAGAGTTAGAATACTCCTTAATGAGGTATAATGAGGGTTTAGTTACATAGTGACCTGCAAAGGTTAGTACAAACTTTATTTGGGTGCAGGTCACTACAAACTTTATTTGGTGACCTCTATCACCGTTGAGCACATAGCCTAAGTTTAAGTTTTCACATAGCCTAAGTTTAAGTTTTCTAAAAGACTACAAGTAGATTAGTTACTGAGTATTTTATACTCATCTCATGTTATTTTATTTTATTTTTGTCCGATAAGAGTGTAGACTTGTTAATGGCGGACGAGTAGTCTTCTTTCTTGTCCTTTTATTATTATTTTAAACGCTACCCCTTGATTAGTAAACCATTTTTATGTATTGAATACATATTTGAATTTTACATTCTTGTGTCTCCCACTACCAAAAAAAAATTTACAAGAGGCAACTATAAAACAACGAGTATATGCTTCTACGGAAACCGTCTCAGGCAATAACCCGACCCAGTCTCCCAGTAAAGAATTCAAAAAGATACAACAGCACTCTTGGAATCCATAAAAATAACTTTTAAGGTCCCTAGAGTCATCAAGATACTTCATAAATATGATTGGCTTTCAATGGAAGGATTTTATGTTAAAAATGACCTAATTCGAATTTTACCCGGAGTTGGTCCAACCCAAAAGACCTCGACGGCGAGCGACTGGAAGAAGATGGAAAGTGTGGGGGAAGACTGGAGTGGACCACGGCGACGGACAGCTGCAAAAGAAGGTAGTCGACACTGGTGCGGCTGCGGCAGAACACGAGGGTGACTCGCCGGCGTGCGGTTGCGGCAGAAAGAGATAGGAAGAGAAGAAGGAAAAGAACCCGGTGGGGGCAGTGGAGGGATGCTGGACAGCCAGCAGCTTACGGCTGCAGCAGAGAGGGAGAGAAGAAAGAAAGTGAATGGGACAGTGAGGGGTGCCGGCGTTCGACTGCGGTAACAATATAACAAAACTGAAGACCAGAAGTGGGGGTGGGGGAAAGAGGAAGGATTGTAGGGTTTAGGCCTTTTTTATACAAAATTTAAATTGGGTTTAAATTACAACTTAGTCCCTAAATACGCCTTGGGATTCCTCAATTAGGTTTGTAACACATTTATTTATTTATTTATTTATTTATTTATTTATTTATTTATTTATTTATTTATTTATTTTCAAACCTTAATTAAAATTTACCTTTTAATATATATTTTAAAAAATTACTTAAAAATTTTGGAGTATAAGTAATTAAAAAATATTTATGAAATTAAATAAAAATAAATAAATATATGTATGCATTATTTGTATAATAAGAAAATTGTATATATTTTCTAAAATCAACCAAAAATTCAAGTGGATTGGATTCAATCCAATCCTAAGGTTTTTATTTATTTGAACTCAGTTCGTTTAAGTTCATATCTCAACCCAAATTGTAAGTTAGGTTGGGTTGGATAAGGATTTTGGGTCATCGAATTTTTTTAACGCTCCTATTCAAAACATAGAGATATAAACTTGGAAAGAATACGTATTAATCATCTATATTTTTGTCTATTTGAAGCTCTTTCAAAAAAATTTACGATACAAGAGATTAAAATTTTAAGTATTAGATGCTATAAAGATCGTGAATCTTTTAGATGCTTTAAAGTTTAGTGTGTTCTTAAATATTCAAAATTTAAGGACCTATTTATTAAATTTTAAAGATAGTTTAACGGAGTAATTTTTAATTTTATGTTTAATAGATCATGAAGTTTATAGTTTAATAAATTCTAAATTTTTTATTTTGTGTTTAATAGATTTTTATTTATGGGCTATTTAACATTTTTTTTATTCACAAATTTATAAGAGATGTCGTAATATAATTTTGTCACACCCTAGATTTCTACTTAACCTAAAGTCGTTACGGTATACATATCATAGATATTTATGCAGAAATACTTCATTCAAAACTTTATTATGAAAACATAGTCATGGATTTACTTGTTTTTTAGAACGTCTTTAAATAAAGTAACATAAATTGAAATAACATAAAGTAAAAATGTCATATACTAACCTATATGCTACGAAATTAAACGCATACTAACTTATAGTCTATAAAATTTAAATTTCAAACTACTCTATGCATGTGTCATGGTCTCTTGAGTTGCAATGTCACCGTCAACCGTACAAGAAGCCTTGCCTTTACCTAAAAAAAATAAGAGTTGGATGTGTACTTACTGTTCTACACACGGTCCACGAATGAGTATAGACCCACTAGTCGGTTTGCACACCTCTTAAGCCCCTTTCTTGTCGAGCAAGCATTCTCTGGAGCTATTGATGTCGGACACTCATTAGGAATAGCGACCGTCGCAACATTATAATAAATATAATGATCGTTTCTCTGCCTCGTAGTATACGCATCCGTACCATCGTAAAAGAAGGGGTATCTCCCTATGCATGAACATACAATGATGCATGAGGTCCCAACATTTTTCCTTTCATTATCATGTACAACAACGCCTCTTCCGCCTTCCTTTGTATCATATCATTTTATCTTACTTTCCATGCATATATCTGTTGGGTTTTATGTCCTAAAACTCATAGTTTGTAAACAAAGATATATTCTATTTTCAATAAAGTTATTATTAATGTTTATTCAGTAAAAAATGTTATTGAATAAAGTGAACTTTACGATCATTAATCTAAATCCAATAAATTAAGAACACTCTGGCTATAGTATGATTACTTGAACTATATGTAGAGACATAAGAGTGGATCAAGTTCAAGTATATAGTCAAAATGATCTATAGTATAAGGATAAGGCTGAGTACCTTATTCTAGGGACACTATGGATGTGGCCCACTTTTGTATATGATATAAACAATGTGATCACTAAATTGTGCATGTGGAAACATGTGAGTGGGGGCGTCCTATGCAATGAGTATTGCATAAGATCGGACCATGAAGAAAACCACTCTCACTTTATAATGTCGTTTACTATTGAGACTGATTTTCTTTTCATTCGATAACCTAGGTAACTCGGTTTTAATCCTGAGCTAACCATGAACTCCTGTTTATTCGGAATTATCCTTAGATTTGCATGGGTGAGAGTGGCTCTAGTTCGCCGACTCAACAGGCCTCCCATTTCAGAGGTAAGACTGAGTGAATGGCTAGGGACGTGGGGTGCAAGACGGAATTCACTCCTACCCACTTTTAGGGATAGAAGAAAGGTAGTTCCCTTAAGCACTGACTCCAGGTCTTGAACAAGGGGCCCCACCCTCTCATTGGCCTGAGAGGGATTCGGTTTACTGGTTGGACCACAAACCAATTGTTCATTAGAGGATCAGTGAGACATAAGGAACAAGAACTCCAGGTCTTGAACAAGGGGCCCCACCCTCTCATTGGCCTGAGAGGGATTCGGTTTACTGGTTGGACCACAAACCAATTGTTCATTAGAGGATCAGTGAGACATAAGGAACAAGAAGTAACTTCAGGGGTAAAACGGTAAATTGACCCAGCTCTAGTTACGAACAACCTGTGAAGGATCGACTTACTAATCATGGTTATATCAGATGGACAGAAATATATCTATAGTGAGGGGAGTACAACTACTAGGCTATAGTGGAGTGTTCTAGTAGTTAACGAATGTTGGTTAACCAGGTTAATGAGTTTAATCGGTTAATCTTGGACCGTTGGAGCTCATGATCTATAGGTCCATTAGGTCCCTCTGCTAGCTCATATCAGACTAAACCATAGAACAATGTGACGAGTGAGTTCGAAGTGTTCGAATTCAAATTAGGGAATATGCGTTACATATATACGATATATTTAACCGCAATTTTGTTTTATTTACGAATTAAACGAAAAGAGAGAATCTGAGATATTTAAATAAGATTTAAATATCTTAATCAATTATGTGTCGGAATTGATTGGGATTGACATTTGAATTAATATTAAATATTAATTAAATAGTTTAATTAATCATTTAATGTTACTTTAATTTGAAATTCATTATTCAAATTAATTGTTGAATTAAAATGAAGAAAGTCAAAATGTTGACTTTCATCTAATGGAAAAATCCATGTTAGTGGAATTTTGAGGTGTCAAAATTTGGTTTAACCAAACTTGCATGTTTGCCAAATAAACCCCACAAGTTTGAGTGGAATTTTGAGTGTCAAAATTTGGTTAACTCAAACATGCATGCTTGCCACATAATCCCAAACATTTGAGTGGAATTTTAAGTGTCAAAATTTGGTGATCTCAAGTTTGCATGAACATGCAAACTTGACTCTTTAAATAGAGTGATCATGATACTTGGAGGGGATTCTTCATCTTGATGAAAAACCTTGAGAAAAACTTCTCACAAACACTCTCTTTCACATATACAAAATCCCTCCCAAGTTTAGTCACTCACCGGATTCCACAATCCCGTTCTAAGGCCGGAGGATAGTGGAGAAGACACTAGTGGTGGTTCAAAACCGGTTCGTGAGACAAAAGGAGTTTGAACTACAAAAGATTAGTATTTAAACTCATTAAGTTTTAATACTTATGAACATGCTAGTAATTTACAATAATTGATGTTCTAAAAGGGCCTAAGATCCAAATTGCTTCCGCATGTGTTATATTAACACCAACATATGGATGCGGCCCGCTTTTGTATATGATATAAACAATGTGATCACTAAATTGTATATGTGGAGACATGTGAGTGGGGGCGTCCTATGCAATGAGTATTGCATAAGATCGGACCATGAAGAAAACCACTCTCACTTTATAATGTCGTTTACTATTGAGACTGATTTTCTTTTCATTCGATAACCTAGGTAACTCGGTTTTAATCCTGAGCTAACCATGAACTCCTGTTTATTCGGAATTATCCTTAGATTTGCATGGGTGAGAGTGGCTCTAGTTCGCCGACTCAACAGGCCTCCCATTTCAGGGGTAAGACTGGGTGAATGGCTAGGGACGTGGGGTGCAAGACGGAATTCACTTCTACCCACTTTTAGGGATAGAAGAAAGGTAGTTTCCTTAAGCACTGACTCCAGGTCTTGAACAAGGAGCCCCACCCTCTCATTGGCCTGAGAGGGATTTGGTTTACTGGTTGGACCACAAACCAATTGTTCATTAGAGGATCAGTGAGACATAAGGAACAAGAAGTAACTTCAAGGGTAAAACGGTAAATTGACCCAGCTCTAGTTACGAACAACCTGTGAAGGATCGACTTACTAATCATGGTTATATCAGATGGACAAAAATATATCTATAGTGAGGGAGTGCAACTACTAGGCTATAGTGGAGTGTCCTAGTAGTTAACGAATGTTGGTTAACCAGGTTAATGAGTTTAAACCGATTAATCTTGGATCGTTGAAGCCTATGATCTATAGGTCCATTAGGTCCCTCTGCTAGCTCATATCGGACTAAACTATAGAACAGTGTGACGAGTGAGTTCGAAGTGTTCGAATTCAAATTAGGGAATATGCGTTACATATATACGATATATTTAACCGCAATTTTGTTTTATTTACGAATTAAACAAAAAGAGAGAATCTGAGATATTTAAATAAGATTTAAATATCTTAATCAATTATGTGTCGGAATTGATTGGGATTGACATTTGAATTAATATTAAATATTAATTAAATAGTTTAATTAATCATTTAATGTTACTTTAATTTGAAATTCATTATTCAAATTAATTGTTGAATTAAAATGAAGAAAGTCAAAATGTTGACTTTCATCTAATGGAAAAATCCATGTTAGTGGAATTTTGAGGTGTCAAAATTTGGTTTAACCAAACTTGCATGTTTGCCAAATAAACCCCACAAATTTGAGTGGAATTTTGAGTGTCAAAATTTGGTTAACTCAAACATGCATGCTTGCCACATAATCCCAAACATTTGAGTGGAATTTTAAGTGTCAAAATTTGGTGATCTCAAATTTGCATGAACATGCAAACATGACTCTTTAAATAGAGTGATCATGATACATGGAAGGTCTTCTTCATCTTGGTGAAAAACCTTGAGAAAAACCTCTCACAAACACTCTTTTCACATATACAAAATCCCTCCCAAGTTTAGTCACTCACCAGATTCCACAATCCCGTTCTAAGGCCGGGGGATAATGGAGAAGACACTAGTGGTGGTTCGAAACCGGTTCGTGAGGCAAAAGAAGTTTGAACTACAAAAGGTTAGTATTTAAACTCATTAAGTTTTAATACTTATGAACATACTAGTTATTTACAATAATTGATGTTCTAAAAGTGCCTAAGATCCAAATTGCTTCCGCGTGTGTTATATTAACACCATCAATATCGAGATTGTGCATTATGCTAATACATCATATTGCATGTCTATCGTATCATATATCTAGTCATGTCAAACATATGTCATATCATAAACTTATCATGTCTTCTAATGTATCATATCATATTATGCACACATTATATCATATCATATATTATAACATTTATATATTATATCACGAGGATGTCGTCAAGCATATCATATCTTAACATATCATATTGTAAACATATAATTTCATCACATGTAGCATAACATTCACATATCATATCGTACACGTATCATTTCCTAATTGTTCAGATATATGAGCATATGACACGTGTGAAGCTACGAACACATGTCATCATATAACATACAATTATAACCAAACTGATAGTAAGGTCACTTACTTGGTTGGCCTTTGCCAGCGTTTCCCCAAATTCAAGTGTAACGACCCTAAATTTTACTTATTTAATCTAAGGTCAACTTTAAATGCGGAATTCACCTTAAATGAGCTCTTATCATAAATGCGATATAAGTTTGCCTTTTATTACCTCATGAATAACGAATATAAGGGAAAGAAAGGAAGAAAAAAAACAACTCTGAAATAAATGTCTTATACTACCCTATGATTTATTATGAGGTTACAATTCAACCTATACTAATGATGCAAACTGGAATTCAACCTATACTAACATATACTAATGATGCAAACGGGAATTCAACCTATACTAACCTATACTACGAATGCAAATGAAATTCAACCTATATTAACCTATACTACAAATGGAAAGCAATTATTCTATGCATGTGCCACAATATCGGGATGTGCGGTGCTGCCATCGGTCTCACATGGGTACCTTGTCTTTATCTGAAAATGTGGTAGCACGAGGCTTGAGTATTTCTATAATACTTAGTAAGTGACCCCCTATCGGGGTTATGCAACAATCAGATGCAAATGAGATGATGGGACCTATCTTTCAATCTATCTTCCTACGGTACTGTCCTAACGGGTAATTTGGACGTGTACCATATACTCTACACACAGTTCATACGTGCGGGTATGGGCTCACCAGTTAGTTCGCACACCGCTGGGCCACTTTACTTGTCAGGCGAGCATACTTTGGGAAGCTCCTTAGGCCGGACACCCGTTACAACTAGTAACCATCACGACAGCGCTATGCAAGGCATAACGAACGTACCCCTACCATTGGGTGTACGCATCCGTACCCTCATCATGGAATAGGGGTATCCCCCCAAATGCATGAGCACACATAATGCATGAGGTCCTTAATATTTCTACGTTTATCATTAACGAATATAACCCCGCTATCATCTTTCATGCTTAACATGTCATTTCTCATTTTTCAGTCTATGTATCATACGTAATCCTAACGGGGTTACATTTCATGTCGTTTATCGTGGTATCATGTCATACATTTCATGCGGTTTACAATCAAAATTTTAGTACAATTCATGCAAGAATCATCCAGAAATATCATAAACGTCATAAACATAGCACATCACATCATACTAAACAGCATACATTCACACATCACAAGCGTACGTATTCAAGTATAACAATCTAGCATACAATTTAATGACACATGCGAATCCACGGGCACGTGCCAACACACAACATACAACGCATAACCTACAACGGGTGAGCCACTTACTTGGTAGGCCTTAGCCGAAGTACTCCCTAAAATATAAACGTAAGCTCCTAGCTCCTCGTATACCTCCTACGCTTCCGTTGGTGGTTGGTTCCTATTTGATCATTCGACACCTTCGTTAGTATTTCACAAACACAATTAATTTTCAACTTGAATTTGTGAAATACGACCTTAAAATGATCTATTTTACCTTAAATGGGGTCGAAATCAAGTCTGGAAGGGTCGGAACAGTGCCAAAATGTTCAAAAATAGGTTTCTTGAGCTGAATAAGCCGCTGGAGCCGAAAAGCCGTCGTAGAGCCGATCAAGCCATTGGAGCCGAGGGGGTATTGCGCTGCAAACGGGCACATGGCACAACCAGATGGCGACGCGTGTGCAGTAGTCTCGGGTCGAGCGTGCGGGTTTTCAGGTTGCAATCGCGGGTCTAGGTTGACGCAAGTGGTGGACCGAGCCTGGACTGAAAGGAAACATTTTCAGATGGGCTGGGTTGTGAGACCGGGGTATTGGATTGGGCTTGCGGGTCTCAGGTCGCGGCTGATGGGTTAGGCTGTAACTGGGCTTTCTAGTTTGGGTTGAGGCGATTGGGCCGGGGGGGTGTCGTCGACCGAGGTTTGAGGTGGAGTGGGTTGGACTCAGTTTGGGTCGCGGGATCCGGCCCTCGGGTTGACTTTGTCTTATTCGCCCGGTTATATGAAATTTTTTGGCAATATCTCTCTCTCCTCAGTAACGTCGTTTCGACGTCCTTTTTCCTCAGTTTCTATGTCTCCTCCTCCCCCTAATCTCATTTATGGTGTTTGTTTGGTTCGTAAGGGCCTCACACTCTCAGATCTGAGAGGGTTCGAAAATTCGACGTTTTGTCTCCCTTACCCGACGGTGTACGACGTGTAAGCAACATCAAAATCTATCCCCGGTGCGTGTAAAGGTCACTGGGATTGTTTTCGTGGTGTAGATCGGAGGTTTCGAAGTCGATTTCATTATGGTTTGGCTTCGCCTAAGCGTCGGGGTCCGTTGTTGTGGTGACCCCCGAAGTTTGGCAAGCTTGTGGGTCATGTGAGAACGAAAACTCCGGCGTTCGCTGGAGATTTCGGTCTCGCCGACAACCATGAAATTTTTTTTCTGATCTGTTACATTATCTACCCCTAAAAAGAACTTTCGTCCTCGAAAGTCTCAAACTCTTGGATCAATTCAGAGTATTTTTCTTTTATTTCCTCTTCTCGTTCCCACATCGCTTCCTCGGTTTGGTGATTTCGCCACAATACTTTGACGAAACCTATGTTTCTATTATGTAAGGCTTTCACTTCCCGAGCTAGGAATTTAATCGGGTTCTCCTGATAACTTAAGTTTTCCTCGATCTCGAGGGGTCTGTAGTCTATCATGTGCGTAGGGTCTGTAATATATTTCCTCTAGGCACATGGAACATATCGTGTATGCTCGAGAGTGCAGGTGGTAAGGCTAGTTTATATGCTACTGAACCTATTCTTTCTAGGATTTCGAAAGGTCCGATAAAGCGGGGGCTTAGCTTTCCCTTACGCCTGAATCTTAGAACGCCTTTCATAGGAGCTACTTTTAGAAACACTGGATCCTCTACTTCGAACTCTAAGTTCCTACGCCTAACGTTCGCATAGCTCTGTTACCTACTTTGTGCGGTGCGCATCCTTGCTCTAATTTTCTGTACCGCCTCGTTAGTGATGCGGACCAACTCAGGTCCTACCAGTTCTCGTTCTCCTACTTCGTACCAGCACAATGAGGATCTACACCGTTTTCCATATAATGCTTCAAACGACGTCATCTCGATTGTTGTTTGAAAACTGTTGTTGTATGAGAATTACATTAAGTGTAGTTTAGTGTCCCAACTCACTGTGAAATCCATAACACATGCCCAAAGCATGTCTTCTAGGATTTGGTTTAATCATTCCGTTTGGCCATCAGTTTGTGGGTGGAAGATAGTGCTAAAGTCGAGGCGGGTACTCAACGCTTTTTGGAGTCCGTGTCAAAAGGCCGACGTAAAATGCGGGTCCCGATCTGACACTATTGATATCGGGACTCCATGTAACCTCACAATTTCTTTCACATATAGTTGAGCCCAGTTGTCTACTGTATATGTTGCCTTTCCCAGTAGGAAGTGGGCCGACTTGGTTAGACGATCGACAATCCCCCAAATTACCGTGTGACCCTTTAGTGTTTTGGGTAAGCCTATTATGAAATTCATAGCAATATTTTTCTATTTTCATTCTGGTATACTTAGAGGTTGTAGTAGTCCGGCAGTTTTCTGCCTAGGGGCTTTTACTTGTTGGCACACAATACATTTACTCATATATTCCGCGATATCCTTTTTCATACTCCGCCACCGGAAGTGTTGTTTCATGTCTTGACATCTTTGCACCACCTGGATGTATCGAGAAGGGTGAGTTGTGTGCTTCAGTTAGGATTTCGTTCTTTATTTCGCTCACAGCTGGGACACTTAAATGTCCTTGACATAATAGTCCTTCATCTGTTGACTTAGAAAAACCGTCCACTGGGCCTACTGTCAACTGGTCTAGGATTTTGTTTAGGCTAGGGTTCTCACGTTGTGAGTCTATGATCCTCTGTCTGAGCGTGGGACGCACTATTAGTCGGGTTATTTGGGCTATAACCTCCTTGGTTACTACCGCTATGCCAGCTCGTTCGAAATCAGCTCACACTCATGGCTCCCTTGTGATGAGGGCCGATGAGTGTACTGTTTTTCGACTTAGTGCGTCAGCGACTACGTTTGCTTTTCCAGGGTGGTACTGGATATCTATGTCGTAATCTTTTACCAGCTCTAGCTATCAACGTTGTCCCATGTTCAATTCTTTTTGTGTGAACAAGTATTTTAGACTTTTATGGTCTGTGTAAATTTGAGTCTTTTCGTAATATAGGTAGTGTCGCCAAATTTTTAACACGTAAACCACCGCCGCCAACTCCAAATCATGTGTAGGATAGTTTTTCTCGTAATTTTGTTATTGGCGTGACGCATACACAACAACCTTGCCATGTTGCATCAGTGCACAACCTAGCCCTTTTTTAGATGCATCACTGTAAATCACGTATCCCGCAACGCTTTCTGGGACCGTGAGCACTGGGGAGGACACTAGTCTGATAGTGTTAATATAACACATGTAGAAGCAATTTGGATCTTAGGCACTCTACGTACATCAATTACAAATTAGTTAGCATGTTCAAAAGCATTAAAACTCAATGAGTTTGAATACTAACCTTTAGTAGTTCAAATTCCTTTTTCCTCGCCAACCGGTTTCAAACCACCACTAGTGTCTTCCCTACTATTCTTCGCCTTAGAACGGGATTGTAGAATCCAGTGAGTGACTAAATTTGAAAAGAATTTAGTATATGTAAAGAGAGAGTTTTGAGAGAATTTCTCAAAGTTTTTCAAGAAGACTTTCCACGTACCTTGATCACTTTATTTATAGAGTGATATTTGCATGTTGATGCAAATTTGAGATTACCAAATTTTGATGCTTAAAATTCCACTCAAATTTGTGGGATTTGGGATAATTGGCAAACATGCAAGTTTGTTAAACCATATATTGACACTCGATCTTCCACTAACTCAAACATGTATTTTTCCATTAAGTGAAGTCAACATTTTGACTTTTTCTATTTTAATTCAACAATTAATTTCAAATCAAAATAATATTAAATGATTAATTAAACAATTTAATTAATATTTAACATTAAATCAAATGTCAATTCCAATCAATTCCTGTTCATATTGAATATGAATCCCTATTGATGATTAAAATATTTAAATCTTATTTAAATATCTCAAATTCTCTCATTTTGTTTAATTCGTAATTAAATCAAAATGCGGTTAAATATATCGTATATATTTAGCGCATATTCCCTAATTTGAGTTCGAACACTTCAAACTCACTCGTCACATTCTAAGGTTTAGTCTGATATGAGTTAGCAAGGGGACCTAATGAACCTACAGATCATGGGCTCCAACGATCCGAGATTAACTGGCTAAACTTATTAACCTTTTAACCAACATTTGTTAACTACTAGGACACTCCACTATAGCCTAGTAGTTGCACTCCCCTCACTATAGATATATTTCTGTCCATTCGATATAACCATGATTAGTAAGTCGATCCTTCACAGTTTGTTCGTAACTAGAGCTGGGTCAATTTACCGTTTTTACCCCTAAAGTTACTTCTTGTTCCTTAAATCCCATTGATCCTCTAATGAACAATTGGTTTGTGGTCCAACAACCAAACTGAATCCCTCTCAGGCCAATGAGAGGGTGGGGCCCCTTGTTCAAGACCTGAAGTCAGTACTTAAGGGAACAACCTCTCTACTATCCCTAAAAGCGGGTAGGAGTGAATTATATCTTGTACCTTATGTCCCCAGCTATTCACCTAGTCTTACCCTTGAAATGGGAGGCTTATTGAGTCGGCGAACTCGAGCCACTCTCACCCATGCTAATCTAAGGATAATTTTGAATAAATAGGAGTTCATAGTTAGCTATGGATTAAGGTCGAGTTACCTAGGTCAACGAGTGAAAAAATCAGTCTCAACAGTAAACGACATTATAAAGTGAGAGTGATTTTCTTCATGGTCCGATCTTATGCAATAATCATTGCATAGGACGCCCCACTCACATGTCTCCACATGTACAATTTAGTGATCACATTGTTTATATCATATACAAAAGTAGGCTGCATCCATAGTGTCCCCAAGATAAGGTATTCAGCCTTATCCTTGTACTATAGATCATTTTGACTATATACTTGAACTTGATCCACTCTTATGTCTCTACATATAGTTCAAGTAATCATACTATAACAAGAGTATTCTTAGTTTATTGGATTTAGATTAATGATCGTAAAATTCACTAGTAACCTGGACAAACCTTGGACAAACCTTCGATAGTAACCTGCCAATCCCAAGAAACTTCGTATCTCGGTGACCGTAGTTGGGCGTTTCCATTTCATAATGGCTTCTATCTTGGTGAGATCTACTAAAATTCCGTCTTTAGACACTATGTGTCCCAAGAACGAAACTTGTTGTAGCCAAAATTCGCATTTGGAGAATTTGGTATACAACTTGTTCTCCCTTAGAATAGTTAGGCCTTTTCGGAGATGTTTTTGGTGTTCTTTGTCCGTTTTCGAGTATATCAGGATGTCGTCTATGAACACGATCACAAACGTGTCTAAGCGCTCTTTGAATACTCGGTTCGTTAATTCCATGAACACCGTTGGGGCATTGGTGAGGCCAAAGGACATTACCACAAACTCATAGTAGCCATATCTGGTTCGAAAGGTTGTTTGTGGTATATCTTTGTTTTTTATCTTAATTTGATGGTTTCCTGATCGAAGGTCTATTTTGGAAAACACTGTTGCCTCTCAAAATTGGCAAATAGGTCCTCGATGCGTGGTAATGGGTATTTGTTCTTTACCGTCCTCTTGTTTAATTCTCTATAGTCAATGCATAGGCGCATATAACCATCTTTCTTTTTAACAAACAACACTGACGCACCCCAAGGGGATACGCTAGGTCGAATGAAGCCTTTGTCTAATAAGTCCTACAGTTGAAATTTAAGTTCTTTTAGTTCTGTTGGGGCCATGTGGTATGGGGCTTTAGAGATGGGTCCCGTTCCCGGTTCAAGTTCTATTCCGAAGTCTACCGCTCGCGATGGAGGAATTCCCAGAAGATCCTCTGGGAAGATATCGTGGAATTCGTTTATTATGGGTACCGCATCTATTGTTTTCTCTTTTCCTTTTGTGTTTACTGCACAGGCTAGAATTGCCCACCCCCCTGGTTGTACCCGGCATTTGGCTTTCATCATCGATATTATTTTTGGGTGGTGCCTGTGATGGTTCCTTTAAACTCAAAGGTAAGTTCGTTTGGAGGTGTAAATACCACTTCTTTCTTATGGCAGTCTATGCTAGCAAATCTTTTGGCTAGCCAGTCCATTCCTAGTATGACATCAAAATTCGTCATATCTACTACTTTTAGGTCTACTCGGATGGTTCGTCCAGCTATTACCACTTGTCCGTCTTTTACTCTATTTTCAGTAACCAGGTCTACTCCTACTGGGGTACCGACTAATAATACATGCATTAAGGGTTCTACTATGAACCCTGCTTGACTAACAAATGGCAAAGAAACAAACGAATGGGTAGAACTGGAATCAAACAACTTCAATGCAAAGTGTCCTAGTATAGAAAACGTACCTGTCACCACGGTGCCAGATGTTCCCGCCTCTTTACTTGTCGTTGCATATGCCCTGGTCTATGTGCGGGTTTGCGTGGTGGGTTCTCGAATGACCGGACCTCTAAGGGGTTCCCTTGGGTTTCCCGTGTCCCATGCAAAGCAAGTTCTGGCCAAGTGACTTGCACGACCTCACCTATAACACAACCGGAGCCTACCATACATCTGCCATGATGTTGTTTTCCATAGTCGCGACACAGGGGTTTTTCCGGTAATAGGTATTTGGCTACTAGGGGTGGAGCAGGTGACCTATTCTGATGTCGAGGTCTCTGGAGTGGTGGTTGGAATTTCGTGGGTTCGACCTTGATGGGACGTTTCTTTCCTATGACAACTGTTGGCTCTAGGTTTTTCTCTTCTGGAGGTTCCTTTAGGGCCTTAGCCGTCTTCAGGGCCTCTTGTAAGTTTTCGGGTTAAATGCCTCCAACATACGGCGGGCTTTTGGGTTCAGTCCCAACACAAATTTCTCCGTTTGTTTCTCTTTAGTGTCTGCTAGTGACGATGCGAACCTTCTTAATCTCATGAATTCCTAATCATACTGATCCATCGTGCGTTCGCCTTGGGTCAGTTGGTTAAATTCTTGTTGTTTCTTTATACGGGTTTCTTTGGATAGTAGTATTTCAGAAGCCTTCCTTAAAGGTTTCCTACGTTGTGATCCCCTCTCCCGGGTTGATATTCTATTTATTATCCACCCACCACATTTCTGCGTCTTTTCGCAGTACATATGCCGCGCATGCTAATTTGTGGTCATCAGGAATCTCATTGATAAAAAGGTCGTTTCCATGGTTGCGATCCACATTGAAGCTACCGTGGGATCTTCCTTTGAATCGACGAATGGACGGGGTCATACCGTCTGAAATCTTTTAACCAACTCAACCCTCTGTCCAGTTGCAGGTTGTTGGCTGGTTGTGTGACCGTTGCATCGATCGGTTGCGTGGCCGTCGCATTGGCTGGTTGCATGGCCATTGTTGCGACTTGTTGCATAGCTAACAATGTGGCCCGTTGTGTGGCCAACATTGTTTGCATCGTTGTTTGGAGTGACTCCAACACCGATCGTGTGGCGGGGTCCAATCCAGCCTGTGGTGCAACTTGTGGGGGAGGTGCATTTTCAGGAGGGGGTGTAGTTTGTAGGGGAGGTGCGTTTTTAGGAGGGGGTGTAGCTTGTGGGAGGGGTGCGTTTTTAGGAGAGGGTGCAACTTGTAGAGGAGGTTCCCTCAGTGGTAATTCGAGTGCATAGGGTCCAGTAGTCGACCCTTCTTGGAAAGAGGTTCTTTCTGTTTCTCTTCTTCTCGAGCCGGATAAGCCGCTGGAGCCGAGAAGCCGCCACCGAGCCAATCAAGCCGCTGGAGCCGAGGGGGTGTCGCACTGCAGACGTGCCACGTGGCACAACTAGAGGGCGACGCGTGCGCAGCAGTCTCGGGTCGAGGCGCGAGTCGTTGGGTCAAGGCGCAGATCGTCGGGTCGTGGGTCATGTGAGAACGAAAACTACGTTCGTCGGAGTTTTCGGTCTTGCCGACGACCACAAATTTTTCTTTTTTCTAATCCGTTACATCAACTATGTTTGCGTTCCCTCCCTCGAAGTTGCTCCAAGTATCGTTGGTTGTCGTTTGTTAATACAACTTCTATCTCGTTTCATTCATAACTGAAATTAACTTTAAATTGAGAAATTGGACTTTAAACTAACTTTAGTGGCCTTAAATAAGGTCAATTTTAGTTTTAGAATGTTGGTGAAAATTGTGCAAATACCCTTTATTGAGTCGAAAAGCTAAATTTTGAGTCGCGGAGCTGAGTTGAGTCAACTGAGCCGTGTAAGTCGAAGGAGTTACTGCCTGCAGCGTGACGCGTGGCACAATGAGGTGCTGACACATGTGTGCTGGTTAAGGCGCAGGTCGTCGAGTCGCTGCTGCAGGTGCGCAGGTCGCAGGCCGTGAGGTTGGGCTGCTGAATTGGTTTCTGGGATGCAGGTTTTTAGGTTGGGCCGAGACTTGGTTTTTGGGTCGTGGATAGAGAGGTTGGGTATTGGGTTAGCGGTTGGGTATCCGATCCAGATCCAACCCGAGAGATTACTGAAGCAAGGGTCATATTCTAGCTAAACCGTGGGGAAGGGTTTGTCATGTTAAGCTATTCTCATCTTGTCAATGATAGTTGTATTTTTCTTTTTTTTTAAGATTATTCATGCGTAATGTGCGGAAATATGTCATTCAAAACTTTATCATAAAAACATAACCATCGATTTGCATGCTTTCTAGAAGGTCTTTAAATAAAATAATAAAAATTGAAATAAAATAAGGTAGAAATGCTTTATACTAACCTATATGTTACAAATTTAAAGGCATATTAATTTAAACTAATCTATAGTCTACGAAATTTAAATTGTAAACTACTTTATGCATGTGTCATGGTCTCCTGAGTTGCGATATCACTGTCAGCCATACAGGAGAGCCTTGCCTTTGCTTGAAAAATAAGAATAGCACATGGTTTGATTATTTTAAGAAATACGTAGTAAGTGACCATGTTATTTGGGTTAGATGCAAGTACATGCAATCATGAGTGAGACCTATCATATCAGTCTGTATTCCCTTAGGCAACTATCTTAATTTGATGTGTATTACTATTCTACACACGATCCACACGTGCGAGTATGGACCCACCAGTTGGTTCGCACACGTCCTGGGCCCCTGTCTTAGTTAGCTAGCATTCTCCGGAGTTGTTGTTGCCAGACACTCGTTAGAAATAACGACTATCGTAGCATTATAATAAATATAAAGATCATTTTCCTGCCTCATAGTGTACACGTCTGTGTCATCATAAAAAAAGAGGGGCATTCCCTAATGCATGCACACACAATGAGGCATGAGGTCCCAATATTTTTCCTTTCATTATCACGTGCAACAACCCCTTCCGCTTTCCTTTACATCATATCATTTTATCATAACTTTTCATGCATATATCGGGGTTGTGCATTATGCCGAAACATCATATTTCACGTCAATCATATCATAATTTTCATCATGTAAAACATATGTCATATCTTAACATATTGTGTTTTCCAACGTATCATATCATACTATGCACATATTATATCATATATTATGTCACAAGATGTGTTGTATTGTCAATCACATTACATCATAACATATATCATATCATTCACATATCATATCACAAACATGTCATCATGCGTATCATATTATAACATATATTATACCATTCACATATCATATCGTGAACATATCATGTCATAACCTTCGTATATGTCAAGCATATGACACGTGCAAAGCCATGGGGTACGTGTCATCTACAACATACAAGTTCTAACCGAACCGATAATAAGACCACCTATTTAGTTGGCCTTAGACGGCGTTCTCCCTAAAATAACTTATTGAGCTCGTCCTTCGAATTTTATTCCAAGCTTAGTTAAGATGTTTCCTATAAGACATTTGCTCAATACTCTTGATAATCCTAATTTTCTAATCAAATTTAAATTGAATTGAGAAATTTGGCATTCTACTCACCTTCGGTAAGGTCAAAATTAGCTTCGAGACGATTGAAAAAGGAGAAACGGTGAAATTTTCTTAAACCAAGTCAAGAAGCTGTGACGAGCCAAAGTCAAGCCGACTGAATGAAGGGGTTGCTATTTACAGGCGCGACACGCGGCACATAGAGAAGGTGACGCGTGTGTAGGTCACAACTAGGTCGAGGTGCGGGAGTCGGGTCGGCTACTTCAGGCGCTTGAGTTGCAAGTTGCGAGGCTGGGTTGAGCTTGGGCTTCGAGTTTGGGCCGCTACAAGTGGGCTAAAGATGCTGGGTATCGGGTCATCTGATCACTATTTTAACTCATCTCTTCCCCATATTTTTTCAGAACACAACACACAACTCCCATAATTTCTTCCATCTAAATTTTTCTCTAGCCTCCATTGTTGCCATCTACAAGGCTTCGAAGTTTATTTCTTTTTTATCTTATTCTGGAGAGAGTTGTAGTGTGTTACTACAAAATTCAGATAATTGTACCAATTTGATAGTAAGTCGTGGAAAGGATTGAGTTTGCTCTTGAACTCGTAAAAAGAGCGGTGTAGCAGTTGGGCTCTGATCCGAGGAGAGAGTCGAGAAAGGTTTATTTAAATTCGCTGGGGGAGTGGAGTAGATCAAGTTTGACCGAACCACTATAAAACTACGTTATATTTTCTAACTTTCCTTATTTAATTTCGAAACTGTTATTAAGATTTATTACATGTTCTAAGTTTTTTTTTTTTTTAATGGTTCTTTGTTGTACTATTTTATTGTATTAATTATTATAATATATTTATTTAAAAATTTTCATAATTAGAAAAAGTAATCACGTTTAAATAATTTTATTGTTAAAATCATATCCACCTCCTCTAGATTGCCATACCCATCCAACCGTTTATTGGTACTTAACTTGTAATTCCTAATCCATTCAGTAAAGAATTCATCATAATACCCTGTAGAAACGATAATTTACTTGTTCTTGTGCATTTTTATACCATTTTCTAAATACCTTTACAAGCAATCAATTATGGATGGAGGGATTTCAATTGAATTTTTGTCTCAAATTCTTTTTTAGAACCAAAAGTTAGGTATAAAAGCAAAATGCAACGAGAACATATAAACGATACTTGGACTAGAATTCCTGTTTAATCCTAAGATTAAAAAAGAACTGTGATAAAGACTACGTGAACAAAGAGTTAGAGCAAACAATACTCAACAAGGACATATGGACTAGAAAGCATAAGCTAGAATTCCACTTGCAGAGGCATGAAATTGCGAGAATTACAAGCTACCACGTTCGAGTTAAAACTAGTGATGTTTCAAATATTGCAAACAATCAGACAGTTCGGGTTACCTTCAGAGGATCACCATTTACACTTAAAATCTTTTCTAGGTGTAGAGCTCGGGCGGAAGAGAGAACATAGTCTCTGATTTTGCAAAAGGAGTCTTTTGTGCATAATTCCCGTCTCTTGCGTTTGGCCGAAGTGTTGCGGCAAACAAGATTTCTTTAGTTTCCAACGGGTTGATAAGGATTTGGTCGGATGGAGTCTATTCTCCTATTCATTAAGGGATGCAACAAAATCTTGGTTAAACACTCTACCCCTCGAAATAATCAATTCGTGAAATACATTGGTGGAAAATGTTTCTAGGTAAATACTTTTCACCCTAAAAAAATGTCAAATTTAGAACCGATGGAGACATTCTATAATGGACAGTAGAATACACCAAGCAAGTAGTAGATGCCATCCTATCAAAAATTTATAGGGAACCTTGTGAAATCTTAGAAAGGATAGTATTGAATAATTGTCAACGGGCTATGACACCTGGTAATGATCACGATGTTCCAAATGTTCCAACTGGACAAATTACAGGATCCAAGGCCAAGAACATTCAATCAGCATTCATTCTTCATATACAAAATTGGATAGATTTGGTTCAACCATTATTTCATGCATTACAAGTTGATTCAACTGAGGAAGGACCATTTTGGAGCTTCAGAAGTGAATATTTGCATGGTTGAAGTAGCGGATGAAGTTGTAGTTATGGCACCAATTCGATACTGTGATGAGGAACTTACATACAACTCATGATGGAGGACCCACCCAAAATTTTCATGGAAGAATTCAAACGCCATCAATCCGCTAGCGTAGCCCAAACCCAGTTATCCTCCCATATTTGTGGGAAAAGGCAATCGAGTTTTGGAGCGCAAGCCAATGTTTCCTATTTCGTGGATGGGTACTTAAGATAAAATCAAATAAGAATCTGCCTTCAAGATCAAGAGAAAACTATATTCACTTGTCCTTACGGAACTTTTGTGTTTAGGAGGATACTGTTTGGACGGAGCAATGCGCCAACAACATTCAGAAAAATTATGGAGGTATTCATGGACGACTTCTTTTGTTTATGGCGATCCTTTGACGATTTCTCATAAACATCTACCAAACCTCACGAATTTGAGCTAATTTCATCCGACACTAATATTTATTAAACAACTTTTTACATTGGATTTTACAATTTCAAACTTTGTCTCGGAAAGTTCCTAACCGCATAATAATTCAAGTTGTCTCTCATCTCATCATCACGCTCCCAAGTTGTTTTTTTTAATTTCATTGATTTCTCCGTAACATAACTTTTCAATCTCTAAAAGTTCTTCTTGTTCCTTTAATCTTCGCGAAAACATAGGATTAAATCTCATCCAATGACTTGCAGTATATTTGAAAATGACAGAAACATAGTCAATTTCTTACCCGAAACTCACTTCCTTCGAATTCCCTTGATGTAGAGGTCATTAGCCTTCGACTCCTACAACATTACTTATTACAACTACTGAAACACATTGGAATGAGGCACGAGCTCTGATTTGTTATGAATAAGGTGATTGAAATTTCAAAATTTCTAAGTATTCTTACATTTTATAAGCCGGATTAGATACTAGGTTTCTAATAATTTTCAGCTCTCAATTCCTTTACAGAGAAATAACACATCTAAATTTTTTTTTACTCGTTCTTCCTATTCACACAAATATTCATGAAATTAGCTCAATAGAGTTTTAAGAGTAAAACCCTCCATTATTCAAATTTTAACATGTTGTGTCACTGAGTCCGCCTAAAAAAACTAAAAAAATTATAAAAGTAGTTCAAATTTTGAAATATATGGGTTTGGATCACAAATATTATTGAAGAGGTATGAATATTAATTAATATTTTTTTATATTAATTAATTAATACAAATAAATAAATATTTGAATTCATCAATTAAAAATAATATTGCAATAAACTAATTTAATATAGTTAATAAAAATAATTAAACAAGTATAATTAATGAAAATATTAATATTTAATATTTAATATTTTATAATAAACAATTAAGATAATACATTAATTATAATGTATTGATTAAAATAATATATTTATGTTTACTAATTACATTAGGGATGAATTAATATTATGGCGGCAAAGCCCAAAGGTACCTTTCAAACCCTCCACTGAGAACAAAAACCCTGTAAAGGGTCTTCGGCCAGAGCTCATTCCATTTCACTTCCAAGTAGCAAAACCAGTACCTCCAGAGCATCATGGAGGAATCCAGCTCTATCTTGTGTGATTTAGGGGCTCTCGATTCCCTCAGCGACGATGAAATTCAAGAAATTCTCAATATCTACGCCCAATTCTGTGCTGCTACCGAGGCGCTTCTCAACGACACTGGAAATCTATCATTGCGATCGGAGTTCGTTGCTCACGTACAATCCCTCTGCAAGCACGGCCTCGAATCTCTTGTCCTCAATCACTTCCTTCGAGCCCTAGAGGTCTTTTACCTGCTTTGCAATGCGGTTCTTTTTTTTTTAACCTAACGATTTAGCTCACCAGTTTATGACATTTGTCTTAGCCCAGCATATGGTGTTTTGGGTCTCAGGAAAATTTCGAGACAAATGGTGCTATGGAATTTTGGGGGCATTTCGACGCTTACCAGAATATTGCACTTCTAAACACCTGCAACCCACCTGTATGTTGGCACAAAGCTCTCCCATCCATTAATGACTTGTTTGAATTTGCTTACTTTTTAGTTTGTGATTTTTTCTAAACATGGCTTGGTGCTAGGTTGAGAAACTAGCACTTTTCGTGAATTAGCATATGTTAACCATTTAAAATACAGCATTCGGAAGAGGAAGTTCGAGAAGTGCTATGTAAAGCTTTAGAAGAGGTCTCCATGAAAAAGAAATGCCAGGAGGAGTTCTTGTCAATACTGGTTCATGTTTTACAGTCGTACAAATATGATGTAATGGAGAAAGGACGTCAATATGACGCTGAAACTGAAGTAGTTCGTGTCTTTGCAAAGTATCAACTACTTGTTTCCTCAGTTCTTATGGCTACACTTCCTCGGCATTTTCCTGGTACCTATATTCCACTAATTGCTCTAATTCATTACATGGATCAATCTTTATCTTTCGTACTTGATAGAAATTTTCTAATTTTCAAATGTTTTGAAGACTTTTGATGCTTACGCCTTGCGACTTGTTTCCGGGTGAGGTTCAAATTTCTTACTTGAGTCTTATATATTTCTTTGGATCTTTATACCTTCACTACAACACATGAAAGAATTGAGTGTATAAACTTGTGAAATGATTAGAAGACTATTGACAATTGTCAATTTTCCATGTTCTAAAAAAATGGAAAACTTCACCTTTGCATTTAATACCAATACTCCAGGAATTGGCAGTATAGTTCATTAATACTTTTACTACAAGGCTGAAATAAACATTCAAGACAAAAATAATAAGATTTTATCCATTTGGGAGACTTACCATGGATTGCCAAAAACTCAGTGGGGGCATGAATTCGTTTTACTTGTAGTTGGTAGATACAACAAGATATCTAATTCCTTAGCTTGTAAAAAGCAATTTCAGGTTGAATATATTGTTAATATATTTTTCTTTACAGTTTTCTTTCGACTTGACATAAAAAGTCATACAAAAAAGGGAAGACCAAATATCCCCCTCTGGCTAAAAGGTTACAAAAAAGACCTACTTAGCCGAGATATGCACAGGGTCATAATTACAATAAGTTGGAGAGAGAACACCAGATGGAGGCAAAGAGTTTAATGGACTCCCACAACCCATCAATGCTAATTGTGTTCTCTTTAAAGATTCCCTGGTTCCTCTCAAGCCAAAGTTTCTACAACGTTGCCGAAATAGCATCAAACCTCGAAATACGACTTTTATCCTTGAAGAAAGATCCCATAATAAGTTTGAAAAGAGCCTCATCTTTTCTTTTAGGCAAGCACCATCTAATCCCAAAAGTAATCAACAATCTTGCCCTTTAGGAATAAGCCCAAGAACATAAAAGAAGAGCCGACTTTGATTTTCTGATTATGTAAGAAGTCGAATTGCTATGAATGGATTCTTGAATGTATTGTTTAAAACCTTTTGACACTAGACCGGTAGTTATGGTTTAAGTTGGTATAAATAAAAGGAGCTGGTTGGTTTTTTGAAAAATGATTCATGATGCTTTGATAAATTGTTTGGTTGGGTGTTATGATGAGGAGGAAGTTTCATATTTTGAGTTGGTTAATGGAAACCATTATTCCGAAGTTGTAATGGATTTTTTGCCTTGTTCTAGGCTTCCAAATATCCCACCATAGTGTTATTGGGTTAAAAAGGAAAAGAGTTGTAGAAATTGTTTGGAACTTAGCGATGGTCATTGCAAGGGAAGGTTCTTGATCAATGGAGCATAATTTCGCTGGAGTTAGAAAAATCTTTTAATGTAGCTTGTTCAATAAATCTGTTTTATGGTTAATAAAGTTTTGCTTTGGATTGAAAATGCGCGTATGCATATTCTTGGAGATACTGTTAAATGGATTAAACTTTGTTGCTTCTTCTCAATTCTATGTGGAGCTTGTATCCTTTGAGCATTATATTCTTTTTATTAACTCGAGGAAAAATTTTCATTTCTGGTTTAAGAAATAATTATAATATGACAAGATTTCTCATCCTCTTCTTTCATTAGCTTGCAAATTTGCTTCTCTTATTGAAGATTGTTGGTCTCAAGATGTGTGCAATTCCTCCTTTAAAATTTCTTGGCATTTGTTGTTGATGTTTGATTTCTTTTGAGTTTGCAATTTGGGTTCATTGATTCTCGCCTGTTAATTTGGGGCTTAGTTCTGTTTTTCTCCCTGGTGGTTTTTCCTTTTGGTTGAAGCTTAGCTCGTCCGAAGCTTTTGGTTCTTGTACAGATTGCAGCCTTCAGTCTTGGGGATTAATTTTTCCATCTTTCTCTTTACTAGTTTCTATTTGTGTGGTTCACTCGGTGTTTTCTTGTTGGGGAAGTTTCTTTTCTGTATTTTGTTTTCTTTTGGTTCTCTGTAGTGGTTCCTTTTGTATTCCGTCAGTTCTATTTTTCACTCCCTTGCAGAGTAGGTATCTTTGAGCATTAGTCTTTTTTCATTTGTTCAATGAGAAATTTTCTCCCGTTAAAAAAGTATATCTATATCTGAAAGACTTGGAGAAGTTGCAAACTAATGTTGAATCAATGCATCATGCTCAACCAAATTCTGAAATCTGATGGCTACTTCAAACCTTCCAAAGAAAATCAATCACAAGGCAACTTGGTGCAAAATCAACAGAAAAGATTCTCAAGACCTAATAGATAGATTCCACAACCTTCAAGCCATTACTACACATGATTCCTCGAAGAGCCCTTCAACATTGCATGAAATTCAAACCCATTTAAAAAGCATCAGAAAACCAACACCAGGCACACAGAAGTCCATGAATCCATTCTTCAGTCTGCAGATGACATTTTGTTTTTGTAATTATGATGATATGCTTGATACATTGGTCAAAAGCTTAGAGATGTTCGAATGGTGTTCCGAACAGAAAGTTAGTGGGAAAAATCAGCTGTTTGCAGAATTAATATGGGGGATTAAAAATTTCAGGAAGTGTCTTCACGATTGAGCTGTAATGTAGAGTATCTGCCTTTTCTCTACCTTGGATTTCCACTTCGGGGTCATCCTAATTGGAGTTCTTTTTGGAAGCCAGTGCTTGAAAAGATTTGAGTATAAGCTTGATAGCTGGAAACGTTTCAATTTATCTTGTGGAGGGCAAATGACTTTTTGCAATTCGATCTTATCTTGCCTTCCATTGCATTATATGCCCTTATTTCCCTTGCCCTCGAACGTCAGTATGATTTTAGAAAGATTAATGTGATCTTTCTTTCCGAAAGACAGTGAGTGAGGAAAGTCAATCACTTGGTAAGATGGAAATTAGTTTCGGCAGCCCAATCTGATGGAGGTCTTGGTCTTGATGCTTTACATATTCGAAATATTGCCTGTATTTCATAATGGGGTTGGAGATTTATTTATTAACCAAATTCCTGTTGGCGAAAGGTAATTGTTAAAATGCATGGAGCCTTGGTTTTTGATTAGCATGTGGCTGGAAATAGTATCAAGAGTCTTCGTAGTCCTTGGATGAGTATTTCAAAGACTTGGAACAATGTGGAATCCTTGCGGTCTTCAATTTGGGAAATGGTATGAGGACTTCTTTTGGGCATGATTCAATGCTAAATGATTGCCATTTAAAGAATACTTCCCCATTTGTTCGCTTTGTTTACACATCCTAATGAATCAGTTCCAGCTCATTGGGGTTCTTCTACATCATGGAATCTTATATTTAGACGAATTTTAAAATATGAGGAAATCATTGATTTTCAATCTCTCTTGGGCTGTCTTCTTTGAAGTCTATTGGTTTGGTTGATGATTTTCGGAAATGGTCTACGTCATGTATTTTTTTCAGTAAAATCCTTAACTTGGTACCTGAATTCTACTTCACCTTTGGATAAGGAGGTTTATGTGGCTTTATGGAAATAAAAAAGTCCCAAGGGAGTTGGCATTTTGGTGTGGATTATGCTTAATGGAAGTCTTAATATTTCCGAGGTTCTCCAATGAAAGTTGCCATCAAATTGCATTTTCCCCTCTATTTTCTCATTGTGTTTTGTGGCTGGGCACTCCATCGAACATATTTTCTTCGATTGTCCTTATTCTCGAGCTTAATGGTGCAAGGTTCTTTTGATGTTTAATCTTAAGTGGTCTTTCCCAAATTGTTTCAAGGTTTGGTCTGTTCTTCCTTCCAAATGTGATGTTTTGTGGATTAATGTGGTTAAACCTTTATTAACTGAGATTTGGTTGAAGTGGAATCATTGGATCTTTGAAAACAAACCATTGTTTTTGTTTGATCGTTTTTAATAAACTTGTCTGCAGGCTTCTTCCTGGTTTTCTCTTTTTAAGCACTTCACTAGTTTTTCATTGCAAGACATAACCTTAATTGGCATGCTTTTAATAAACCTTTGTAGTCTTTTTTTTTTTTTTTCTTTTCATTTTCTTGCCTTCTTTAATCACTCATTTGTGGAGTTTGTATCCTCTAAGTAATATGCTCCTATCAATGAAAAGTTCCGTTTCTTGTTAAAAAATATTAAAATTATATGTTTCCTTAATTTACAGTTTAATGTTTTTAGATTTACTCCACTGGTATTTTAAGGGAAAGCTGGAAGAGTTGAGTGTTGTCATGGCCGGAGAATTAAACGGAGATTATGAGTCCCAATGTAAAGATGATATGGATCTAGATGGAAAAGGTAGAATCTCCAGCAAGAGTGGTCAAAGGGATTTTCATGAGAGCTATCAGTTGGAGAAGTTCTCTAATATCCATCAATTAGTGAAAAACATCGGGAAAGTTGTTCTTGATCTTAGGAGTCTTGGGTTTACATCTATGGCCGAAGATGCCTATGCTTCTGCCATATTCTCACTCCTAAAGGTGAATGGGCTTCTGCTGTGTTCTCACTCATAGAATCCTTTTCTTCTCTCTATGATTCATACTATTTCTCTAATATTTTTGTATATGGCACTAATTTTATACGAGTCTTCTCCATACTTGAAATTATTCTGGGTTTCATTGTAGCTTTCTTATCTCCATGGCAGGCAAAAGTGGATTATCTTGCTGGCGATGATTACAGGAGCTCTGTTTTGGAGCCTATTAAAGAGTGGATAAGGGTAAGGCATTTCTGCATTTTGTGGTAGCGTGTACTTAACTCGTGATGGTTGCTCAATGGTTTATCTATTTAGTTGTTTTTGTTTTGGGCTATCAAGTAATCGAGTCTGTTAGAGAAACTTATGGGAGAATGAACTTCCGGAGCTAAACTATTTATTAGCCATGCTGGAGGGAATCTTTCCATGAAAAAAATAAGGTGGAGGATGTAGGATCTTTCTCTGTTTGCTTATTGGTAAAGTCATTCTATAACTCTTTCATGTTATGCGAAGGTGTGTTTCAAAGCTCTGGTTGTGAGACGAAATGTTTGAAGAAGGTATACATGTTAGCATGAATTCTACAAAAATGAAGTGTTAATCTGAAAGGTAGACATCAAAGAAAGCTGTCCACAGTGGCCTTTAAACCTGGTTCGTATGCAATGGACACACAGTTCTGATTGTTAATTGCTCTCACTCCCATCATTGAAAATGCAACAGACACATCTTCATGGTGAAAGCCATATTTTTTCATGTTCATGCATTATGTTGAACTGCTAACTAAGTCAGACCCAGTCGGTTTGGTTTGGTTTGGTTTGGATTAAACCAATAAGATTAATTAGTTTGGTTTGGTTTTTTACCCCTTGGTGGTACTGTCTTATTCACACTCCAACTAATTTACAAGCTATTGATAAGTTAGTTTTCTTATGAAAAAAGGAAAAGTTATTGACAAATTGATCAAAGCCGTTCCAAGAACTAAATTTGAAGATTAAGATTCTAAGATGGAGTTGATCATCATATTCAGCCCAACAAGGCCAATTTCTGATTAGTCTTTATTGGAAGTTTTTTTTATTGTTGTAGGTATTCCTTGTATAGTCCCATTTCCCCCCATTTTTTTTACATTTCATTTAGTCTTTTTATTGGATTGCACTTGTCGAATTAGTGAGATATTCTTCATTTTTATATGTAAAAATTAGAACAATACCACTAGCTCTTTACATTTGTAAACTGTTTCTCAATTTTCTTGCTCGACTCTCGTACAATATTCCATTGCTTTCTTCAGTCGATAAGCGTTTAAAGTTGTATCCCTGATGAATGTTATTTTTTATACTACTCAGGCTGTGCCACTCCATTTTTTGCATTCCCTTCTTGCTTATCTTGGAAATTCTGCTGATAACAGCAGTCCTTTGCTTAGTCTGAAATCATCGTTAGCTCCCCATGCATCCTCATTCAACTCTGGAGTTGATACTCCTGAAGGACTTATTAGGTGGCAGTCTCGACTGGAGTATTTTGCATATGAGACTTTGCAAGACTTGAGGATTGCAAAACTTTTCGAGATAATAGTGGATTATCCCGACAGGTAATGCCTTCTATATTTTGAGGTAGTTCTCTTGCTTAGTTTCCTGTGAGTGGATATTTTGTGATTGACTTGTTGTTGAAGTTTCTCGTGTCAAATGAGATGGTGATCACAGTAAAGTTATCATTTTGTTATCAACCATCTTGAGATCCTAATATGAGCATTTTCATGCCAACTCATTGTAACATATAAAATAGAGTATACTATACTTTTGGTCTCTATGGTCTAGGTAATAGGTTGATTTCGTCCCTAGGTTTCAAAATCATGCAATCATATCCCCCTGGTCTATGAAATTATTTATTTTGGTCTTTGAATTAAGGTCTTTGTTAAATAACTAATGGAGATGCTAACGTGGCTGTAACCAGAGGACTTGATTTTCTATAATAAAGGATGACGATGTGGTATTTTTATAACCAAAAAAAGAAAAAGAACCCTCTTGTCCCACCTCTTCCCCCTTCGATCCCTCCTCCAACGACCATGTTGCCCCCATCTCTAACCATCAAAGTTACCGCTGTCCACCATTGTCATTGCCGGAAGCCGCTGATAGAACCCATATGTATTGAAAGATAAAGGGTAACTAAAATACAAGATAAACCAAGTGTTTGAGGTACTTGGACCTTCCGTATCTTGAGATCTCTCTCAAGCCCTAAATCACTCACCAAACAATGCTTACCTCCTTCCTCTCCAATTTCTCTATTTATAACCAAATAGTATAACAAACTCCCTAACCAATTACTGACATACCCTTAATAGCATTCCTATCATTAATTGATAGATCTCAAATGTGTTAAAAATATGAAAAGATATTGGAACTACAAGATAAACCAAGTGTCCGAGGTATTTGAAACCCCCCCCTGGAGACCTCGTTCAAGCTCTAAATCACTCACCAAAATAATGCCTACCTCCTCCCTTTCCCCCTCTAATTATAACCAAATAGTACAAGAAAGTCTCTAACTAATTACTAATGTACCCTTAAAAGCCCTCATATTAGCTTCATCCAGATCTGAGGTGAGGAACGACCATTCCTCCCCCAATGTTCCTTGCCCGTTCCAAATTTGGATTCCTTGACGTTCCACATCACCATTTAGGCCCCGACAGCAGGAGATGAGATGGGGGCGACAGTGAGTTTCGTTGAAGGAGGAATTGGAGGAGGAAGAGGTAGGATAAGAGGGGGAGGGGTCGAAGGAGGGAGAGGTTAAGGAGAATGAGTTTAAAAGCAATGTTATGATTTTTTTTATTCAATTTCAACGACACAGACAATATTGATACTTTAAGAACATTAGGGATGAAACTAAAAATGTATATGCTGCATGAAATGAACCGAAATATAAATTTAGCTTAACTAAAATCTCAAAAAATTAAATTCAAGGACTGCATGTATGACCTCAAAGCTTCCCATCCACTTGGCACAACCAATTTGGATTGTTCAACTATAAATGAGTAAGGAGACACGTTACTTGGGTTATAGAACAAGCTGAGACATGCCTCTGCTTGGATGTTGCCAGGTTTAACCAACTTGGTCAAGAAATATGCTTTCATGTCATTGAGGCCGTGTGGTTCAGGTTTCCTTGGCTTAAGCAAGAACTTGACGTGACCAAGACAATAGTCATTCCACATGCTCCTAGTTCGAATGGTTGAAGAAATTTCTTATTTGACTCCTTAGTCCAACCCACAATCTGTAGAATTTCAGATAGTAGTCTTGTAACTATGACAGTTACATTTGATCAGCTGACTTGTGATTTCTATCGAAATTTATTCACTCTGATTCAATTTCTGTAATCATTCTGGTAAACATCACATTACTTCAAGTCAAAATACTCTTAGGCTTAACAATTTTTTCTATGTTGCAAGTGATCAAAACCAAAAATGACAGTAGTCCCACAGTCTATCGTATGTGCTTTTAACATTATTACATTCTAAAAGCAGCTTCAATATTTTAAATTTTTTTATAGAAATTCTTGGATTACGTCAAACAAACCTTTGTACTTAAATGCAAAGAAATTATGATTATTATTATTATTTTTAAAAATCAATCTGTAACATAAATTTCAGCTCTCCGGCAATTGAAGATTTAAAACAGTGTCTTGAATACACTGGGCAACATTCTAAGCTTGTTGAATCTTTCATCTCGGCACTACGATATCGCCTACTTACTGCTGGAGCTTCAACGAATGATATATTGCATCAATATGTTTCCACTATCAAAGCACTCCGCACAATAGACTCAGCTGGTGTTTTTCTTGAAGCAGTGGGTGAACCAATAAGGGAATACTTGAGGGGAAGGAAAGATACCATCAAATGTATTGTGACAATGCTTACTGACGGGACTGGTGGAAATTCCAATGTATCTGGAAATACTGGTGCTAGCCTTCTTGAAGAATTAAATAGAGATGAAGATGGTCAAGAAAATGTAGGTCTAGATGATGATTTTCACACTGATGACAAGCAAGCCTGGATGAACGCTTCAAGGTACGTGTATATGTAGGGTGTTGCAGGATGAACCATTTGTAAGGCGTACTCTAAGCTGATGGTAAGTATTCTTCATCGTTATTGTTTTAAATGGAGTAATGGGTTCTGCTTTTTCAGATGGGAGCCTGACCCTGTAGAAGCTGATCCATTGAAGGGTGGGAGGACTAGAAGGAAGGTTGACATTCTTGGGATGCTAGTTAGCATAATTGGTTCAAAAGACCAACTAGTTAATGAATATCGTGTCATGCTGGCAGAAAAACTTCTAAATAAGTCTGATTATGACATTGACTCGGAGATACGAACACTAGAGCTACTCAAGGTGTGCTTTTTTCACCCTTCTAAACCACAATTAGCATATCACAAGAATAAGAAATAAGGAATTTTTCTGTGTTTTCTTGTGTTCAAATTGTTTTTCTTATTATACCCTTGTCATTTTTCAGATTCATTTTGGAGAAAGTAGCATGCAGAAGTGTGAAATTATGCTCAATGATCTAATTGATTCCAAGAGGACTAACTCTAATATTAAAGCAACAATAAAAGTGCCATCACAAACAGGTATGTTGAAAAATGCCCGTGGTCTTTTTGAAATGACTCCCATCTGCTTATCTTACCTTAGCTATGTCGTAAGTAACAGGAGAAGAGAGAGACTTCAAGCTGTTGGGTTGGGAAAATTGGTATTTTAGGTAATGCAACCTCTAGTAGGAAATTTAGTTCTTAATAATTACTTGCAACAGAGAGTGGGAGGCTGAGGTTGATATTTGACATTTGTAATGTGTCAGGTGAGAAAAAGGATCTCTCTAGCTCACACGGGTGAGGAGAGAGTCAAGAAAATTGGTTTAGCAGGAGGGAATCATAATTATAAAAAAGGATTGGGAAAGAATTTCAGAAAGTTCTGTAAGTCTAATAAGAACTCTCGTATTCTTCAAATGAATCAACAAAAATCTTCACATTTCTCTCTAAAATCTCCTAAAAGATTGCCAGAACAACATGCCCTCATAAAATTTAAGCTTTCTGATCAAGAGAGTGGTTTCACAAAAATTGTTACAAATAGAGCGTTTTAGCTAGGTTGACTACTTGAGTCGGTTTGAGCAAGAGAGGGACTTGGGATAGAACTATTGCTGCAGAAGGTGGGGATAAGAACTTCGGGAGAGGGAGAGGATAGAGACGAAAATATGAGGTGCGATTAAGGTGTGAGAGATCAGATTGAGTGGCAAGGAACTGTGATAGAGGCATGATACACTGAAATTTGAGAGAGAGAGATTTAGACAAAAAAATTAGGCTTCGAAATCAAGTGTAAGCATGGACTGGGGTTGGGTGGGTAGAAAACTGTACAGCTTATTGAGTGGATGCTCTACTGGTGTGGGTTAGGCTGAACAATGGCGTGAAGGGCTGGGCTGCTGAGTACGTATAGGATATTTCAGTTAGCTTGATTTTTAAATTCAGCTTATGTACCAATAAATCGAAATCAACCGATTCAATAGATTTTAAAATGGAAAAATCTGAAAGTTCGGTTGTCTTGCTCCCCCTAAACCTTTTTTGCAATAAGGATTATGTCTAATTTCCATCTTCCATGAATTAATAAGGTAGATTGATATTTGAAATCATAGCTATGAAAGTATCCTCTTCATATGGCCTGATAAATCATTGGCTAAGACTATGAGATGTGAACTATCTAATTAAGTAGAAGAACCATGTACTATAGTTGTGTAGTGAGGAAACCAAAGAAAGATTGTTCTAAATAATCCAGAAGGTAAACTGGTGCTATTTCTATCTCTTTCTCCCTCCTTCTTGCCCCTTTGCCCACTGAACTAAATATAGAAATGTTGTTCTGAAAATAGTGCTTCTCGTACACACCAATTTTCCCAACCTGAGCTCAATGTCTCTTGACACCTGTTTCTTACGCATACATAAGCTCATCATATTGTTTAGCACTCTTGCTACTCTACCGGAAGTATCATGTTATACTCTGAAAGTACTGACTAATTTCTTTTTTCATGTATGTTCATCTAGTTGATCTCAAGGAGAGCACGATTTCAATGAATGACTTTGATGCAACTATCTTGTCTTCAAATTTCTGGCCTCCAATTCAGGTGAGAAAATATTTTCGTGTAAAAATGTGGTGGTATTATGCAGAACAGTCACACTTCGTTGCCCTATATTGAATGATGATGCATTAGTTATCTTAGCATTGAAAGATCCATTGGAATGAAACATTTCATATATATGTGTATACATATAATATACGACCTTCCTTATACTTCGGCATGCTTGTTTCTTGATTTTCCTTGGGCATTGGAAGGAGGTCTCTACGCAGAAGTGAACTATTCTGGGGGAGGAAAAAAACTCTTTATTTGTCAGCACTTGTTCTTAGAAGTAGATTTCAGATGTTTCAATTGCTTTGGGGAACCTTCTAACCACGGTGAATTTTAGGATGAAAACATAAACCTACCTGCATCAGTGGATCATCTGCTTACGGATTATGCTCAGAGGTTTCATGAAATTAAGACACCTCGTAAGCTACAGTGGAAGAGAAATCTCGGTACAGTAAAGGTCAGTTAACGGACCTCATCATCTACTATTAATATGAATGTGCAAACTGTTGTGCTCGGAATTGAAACTCATGACAATATTTTTCTTTTTACCTTAAATACTCTTATGGTTCATCTGTTGTAGTTGGAGTTGCAATTTGAAGATAGAGAAGTGCAGTTCACTGTAGCTCCCGTTCATGCAGTGATTATTATGCAATTCCAACATCAAAAAAGGTAGGAATCTTTTACACTTAGCCCAACTAGTTATGCTTAGTGTATGACACAACTATATGTGGCTTAATATAAACTTTTTTTTTTACAGTTGGAGTGCTAAGAGTCTTGCAGCTGCAATTGGTTTGCCAGTAGATGTACTTTCTCGGCGGATAAACTTCTGGGTTAATAAGGTGTTCTTGAGATTCTTTGCAGAGAAAAGTTAAATAAAGGAAAGCAACAAGAAAGAAAAATTTACTTAAAATTTAGCCGCTCCCTAAACTAATTTGAAAATGCTGCCCAGTTAGTATTGATTTCAAGGGGCTGAAGTCACAGTTTACAGAAATCTGATGGGAATGGGAACCAAATAAAAAAAAAATCTAACTCACACTTTTCTATCCTACCCTTTCCATATCTTTGAACACTCTGTTACTTTTCAAACAAAGCCTCCATAGTTTTATTCGTTTAAGTTAATGGAACAACCAAGCTTTAATCAATTGAATTTAGACAAAGAGGCCTACAAAAACAATAGCCTAGAAAAGGAGCCACATAAATATGAGACCTAACAATTTGAATTCAGGGACCCTATGTTTCTTACCTTTATCTGATGGAGAGTTGCCAATATTTCACCAAGGGCTACAGCCAATTCCACCCTTCTTTTCATCACTTTTCTTTTCCCTAAATGCTACATACCATGTTACTTGCTATAGTACCGGATTGATGAGTTCTGTATTGCACTGAAAGAGACTCACATGGATAACTTTCCCAGTTTGCAAAACTAACTAACTATGTCATATGCTGTTTTTATTGAAGGGAATTCTCACGGAGTCCCGTGCTGCGGATTCCACCGACCATGTATATGTCCTCGTAGAAAATATGATCGACACAAGTAAAAATGTTTCAAATAACGGCAATAATGAGGACCTTATGGTTGGCGAGGATGAGGGAGAGGGTTCTGTTGCTTCTGTTGAGGACCAAATACGTAAAGAAATGACTATCTACGAGGTAAGTAATCTGAATGCCAGATTGTAACGTATATTGGCCTATTTTCTTTGGGTAGTTCCTTTCTAGTCCATACAAATGAGTATCTGATTTAGAAGCAGCTTCCTCTCTCAATTGGAGTCTGTTAACAAATGCTATTCTTCTCTTCTTTTTGTTTGGTCACTTTGTTAATAGAAATTCATCTTGGGGATGCTCACAAATTTTGGAAGTATGGCTTTAGATCGAATTCATAATACTCTCAAGGTAAGAATAGTTGTAACATTATGTGGATAATTGGATGTGAAGAACATAGAAGGCTAACAGAATTAAAACATTTGTGCAGATGTTTTGTGTAGCGGATCCTTCTTATGACAAGTCAATCCAACAGCTACAAAGCTTTTTATCTGGCCTTGTTTCTGAAGAGAAATTAGAACTCAGAGATGGAATGTACCTGCTCAAGAAATAAACTGCTCCCCACAATCAAATTCTGGCACACGCATTACATCAGGGAAAATATATATGATTTAGTTCCTATGTACTATTTTTTTCAGTTAATGTTCTAAAAGTTCTCTAATTTTTCCCATAGATATCGAAGATTAGGTTGAATATCTAGGGATTATTATGAACAGCCTAAAATAATTTTAAATCAACCTGTCTAAAGAACGAACGTGGTACCATTACTGGCAAACATTGTGTATCTTAGAATGGTTTTGTAGATCAAGAAATCTATTTAGAGTGAGATTCTTTAGGGTAGTCCGTAGGTGTTTGTGTGTGTGAGATCCTCTATCAACTTAATTATGATGAGAACTCTCTTACGAGTTATTGTGAAGATTTAAAGAACACATATTATTGTAATGTTTTGTTACTTATTAGTAATGATATATTATTTCTTCTTTTGTTTCATATAGCAATTTATCATCTCCTACCTGTTCTTTCATTGCATCACTAAAGTCTTTATCTGTTCCGAAAATGATTCGTGAAGGTCAGTTTGTATCCAGGTTGTTGTCTGTTCTTGCATTGATTGTAAATGGGTTAAGTTAAAGTCAATTGTGATGTATACGTAGCTTGATTGAAAGGTCGTCTTGTTGCTAATGGCTACACATAAATGTATGGAATTGAGTATTCTGATACTTTTTCTCCGGTTACTGAATTGACTTCTGTGAGTTTGCTGCTCAAGGAGAAAATGGAAAGGGATGTCACATTCGCAAATCCTTGTATGGATTATAGTAGTCCATAAGCTTTGTTTAGAAAATTCAATAAGGTGTTTTAGAAAACTCATTTAATTTATGTTTATAAATTCGTTTATTGTAAAACTTACTATTTCACAGGATCATATGCAACTTGATCGTAATATTGAGTAAGTTTTGAACTTCTACTGTTTGAGTGAGAATGGTTTCTTCAAGTCAGTGATAATCTAATACTAACTATGAAAGGGTGCATATCTCATCATTGCCGTAGGAACACTATTGATTCAACTACTAATCCATTGTAGAACTTGTAAGGGATGACTCCATAGCTAATGTCACCATATAGACCCTTGCCCCCATAAGATGAGTTCACAATTAGGAGTGAGCAGACAAATCCGCTAATTATTTTCATACGAAAACTTATTGAAGTCATGAGACAAGATTTGACATCCGCCATCATCTACTATTTCAAGTCTTTGAACTTGTAACTAGTCGTTATGTCCCTTGTGATCGTGCCAAAATATCCCTTGGATACATAAACGGTCATATGATATTCCTATTGTTAAAACATCATCACGAACGGGTCAAACCCATAGTGAGAGCCCAATTATCAAGAAATCTAATTAGCCCACTTAGAGCATAAGTCCATTAACTAGAAGTTTCTAGATATCGAGATATTATAGAAATATTCTAGAAGAAACAAATCTGCGGTCCACGTTGTCTAGCCTCTACTATAAATATCCTTTTTAACCTACCAAATTTATATCCTGAAGAGTGTCTCATAGTTTCTTCTTGATTGTTTTTAATAAAAAATGAGTGTTTCCCCCACACACACAAAAAAAAAAAAAAAAGTTGCCCTCAATAATTTGATATCCGAGCAATGTTGTGATAGGTTATATGATCTCTTGAAACCCTTAGTATGTTGTGGTTGCGACTCTACCTAATCTTCCATATCAGGAACAACTTATTGAGATTATTAGTGAGTGAGTTTATTTGTGATGAGTAGTTTGTGACTTTGTAAGTTATATGTCAGTAAAACTTGTTCGATATTATTGAGGTACTGCAAACACGATGTGTAATATCCAAGTTATCAAAAGAAACTCAATAACAACTATATCACGTGGGCAACAAGCATGATGTCCTATCTACAAGGACAAGACCTTTGATTGTCGACGGAAGTGAAACTACACCACTAGAGGAGGATGATTATGACATCTTACACAAATAGAGACATTGGAACATATTTGGGATGACAAGAAGCCGAAAGAAGCATGAGACACGCTCGTGATACTTTTCTCAAAGAAGAACGATACGATATTACAACTTTTGGAGAATGAGTTGTTATCAATCTCATAATGCGTCATAATGATGGTATGTTGTTGATGACATGTACTAGTGGCTTCGCACATGTCATATGCTCGTATATTCGAATGGTTATGAAATTATATGTGTACGTTATAATATGTGAATGTTATGTTGTATGTGATGAAATGATATGTTTACGATATGATATGTTAAGATAGAATATGTTTGAAGATGTGCTCGTGATATGAGAATATGATGATATGATATGGTATGTGCATGATATGATTTGATAGGTTAGAAGATATGATAAGCTTATGATATGACATATGTTTGATGTGAATGACATATGATAAGATTGATATGCAATATGATGAATTGGTATAATGCACAACCCCTCCATGATATGACATAAAAGAAAACGCTAGAGGGCTTGTTATACATGATAATGAAAGGAGAAAAATGTTGGGACTTCATCCATCATTATGTGTTCATGCATCATGGGATACCCCTTCTCCTTTACGTTACAAAATAGAGAAATGATCATTAAGTTTACCATAATGCTGCTATGATGACCACTAATCATAAAAAGTGTTCGACAACAGCTACCAGAGAATGTTCGCCCGACAAAAAAGGGGTTTAGAAGATGTGCGAACCGACTAGTGGGACCACACTCGCATGTATGGATCGTGTGTAGAACAGTAAATACACGTCCAAGTACCCGCTTAAGATAGCTGCCGAAGGAATATAGACTGATATGATAGGTCTCACTCATGATTATATGTGCTTGCACCTAACCTCAATAGCGGAGATTTTCTTAAAATACGATTATATGATTATATGTACGACCCTTGCATGTCCATATTTAGTAACATAACATATAAGTTAGTATAGGCATTTTCACTCTTTAAGTTATTTTCAATTTTTATTAGTTTATATAGATATATACACCTTCTAGATAACAAGTAGAAATCTAGAATTGTTCCGCCGTTAGCTCCTTACTCCAAACCCAACACTTAGCTCAAAACCCTGGAAATTTTTAAGATTATAAAATAAATAACTCTTTACATAAAAATTTAGAGACAACTTATAATAAAAACATCGGTAGCACTGATATATACATTGCCTTTGAGTAGCAGTGAGTATAGATATATATAGATATATATATATATATAATTTTAACCAATCTGTTTAGTATTACATGAAAAAAGGTTACAAAGGCTTTGACAAACTATGCCTCGTGATTGTTTAAAAGAGAGGCAATTAAAAAGAATAATCCAAGTTTGAATCTAATAGGTTCCAAGAAAATAGAAATCGTATTTATCTTCAACGGATGGAAGTGTGAATGTAATATGAACATGGAAAAATTCAAAAGCGCCCAAATCTTCTAAGTTTCAGGCCAAAAAGCTAACAATACTATACTAAACTATAATTTCAAATGTCAGACATTCGTACAAGTTTCCCATAGAGGATCCGATCGTCTCTTCCAGTACTGCTCTCCAACAATGCACTGTGCACAAGTTCCTGACACATTTATATGGGAAAAGGCATTATCAAGATTTGTATTCACTAGTACGATGTTAGAATGATGTTATTTCCTACCCACCTTTACATCCCTGTGCGAAAGGAACTTCCCCAAATTGTGGATCATCATTCTCATATCTTCAACCTGATACACCAAACAAAGTTGACTGTTTAATGTGAATTCTCAATTCCGTTACTAGAGAAAATCTGTAGTTCGTGTTCCGAATAGAGAAGGTCTAAAGAACAATGAGATTTACCCGAATATAACCAACCAAGTTTCGATCAAAGAACCTGAAAGCCTGTTTCAGAGAACCATAATTAGAAAGAATGTAAAAGTAAGCTTCTGCAAACTAATTTTAATTTTGAAGAAGTTGGAGGTTCATAAAGCACCTGCAGTAGCTCCTTGTCTACCACGGCCTCTTTGGGAGGCGAACACAAAACTTCTTTCTTCTTCGACTCTTCTTCTGCCCCTCTTTTATCGGACTCTGTCGTTTTCTTGCTAAGAGTCTCCTGGCTCGACACCATGGCTTTGTCAGGTTGATTTGCTGCAACTTTTTCAGACTCAACATTTGCTGTTGCCTTTGCCTCTTCATTCAATTCAGTCTTGGCATCCTCTTCATTGGTTTGCATTGTAGCATCCTTTTCATCATTAGTTTCAACTGTAGCATCCGTTTCATTCTATTATCACAAGGAAAACATAACATGATCTCAAAATATTATCTCAGGAAAAAGAATTTTATAGAATAATTAAACTCAATACATTAGAGATCTAAAATATGTAATACAATACATTAGACAGAGAAATAAAGTAGAAGAGCACAAGCACACCGCACATTTCAGAGCCTAGACATGCACATTTCTGAGATGGTCCCCCCTCAAATAATAAACTTAATTTTTGACCTTTAACATTAAATTCACAGTAAGCAGCACATATTTCTTTCCAAATGATTCTGTGATGGGGATGGAAAGAGAGAGAAGAGAGATGCCTCAATATTAGTTGAATTGTGTTGAGAACTTACGTCGCCCAGTTCCTCATCTTCTTCAGGATCTTCTTCTGGATCTTCACCGTTATCTGTTTCAGTTTCCATCTTTATCTCATCAACATGACCAGCAGAGTCATTCCCCTCCACTGCAGGTGTTTCAGCACCTGCTTGAGATAGATGTAATGTTTCTGGTTCGATAGATTGATTTTCAATAGGAATGTCGGTAGTCTTTGGCCGTTTCGGTGATGATTTTTTATCGTCTTCCTTTTGGATTTCTTCACGTTGCCGCTTTCGCTGATTTCTCTTTGCCACAAATTTGGCACGCAATTTCTATTGCCAACATAAAAGATAGAATAAATATGTAAAGCTTTAATCATCGGAACAATAATTTAACTGACTCAAAGGCAAACCTGGAGGAAAGTTAAAATACGGGATCCCATCTGATACTGAAGCATTTCATAGAGTGATTCAGCAAAGAGTGAAAGCTGTGAAGGGAAAACAAAACGCAATGTAAGTATAGCAATAAACCAGTAAATATTGCCTTCAATCAGTAAGGAGAAGATTTTAACAGAAAATTTTTAGGAAGAGAAGACAGTGAAAATCTTCCTATCTGCAGGACGGGTACCTCAAAAGTTGATTCTTCAATGTCTTTGTCTGTATACTCCAAGAGTGAGTCAAGGGAAAGCGACAATGACCGAAACTGTATTGCATATTGAAACAAGTGATATAATTAAGATAGTTTGTTATAGGATCAATGTCAAACTGTTAATGTAAATGGATCTGGCTAAAATCAACCTACTTTGGAATCCTTGCTGCATTTTGTCTGTAGTATCAACCCCGGATGTCGATGAGGTTCTTCAGGCTTTCTCTTTTCTTTTAATTCTTTGTTTGGTTTGCTTCTAGACTCATCTTTACCCATTTTCTCTTTCTCATCTTTAGATTGTTCGCTATCTCTAGATTTTTCTCTCTTTCCGTTACCGCTATCCTTCTCACCAACTTTTTGTTTGTCAATCGAATTGGTCACAGGACTGATTTCCTTGCCAGTTTCATTGTCATTCTTCACATTCTCTTTCTCAGCCTTATTCAAACTTACAGAATCACGAGGTTTCAATGAAGTAGGCGATGTCGACTTTGATTGAGGAATCATCGTTTCTTGTTTATCATCTATAGTGGACTTCTCCACATCATGTGTTTCATCTGTTGTAACCTTCTCGTTCCCATCACCATCTTCATCTGTTTTAGAAACTTCCTCGCTAGATACCACAGCAGTAACTTTTTTTTTAGGAACCCTCTTAATAACTTTCTTTTTCACAGTTGTTTTCACAACAGTAGTATCTTGACCCACTGTTGCATTGAGATCTGAATTATCCTTAGACTTATCCTCAGAGCAGTCCATTTCATTTTCTACTTTTGGAAGTATATCTTTATTTTTTTCATTTTGAGAAGGACTTTTGCCCACCCGTTTAGTTACTTTTTTCCTTCCAAATGTCTTCACAGCAGGAGAATCACTGGAAGGTTGATCCGCCGGAATGTCAGAGTTCTTCTCTCCACTAGCCTTTTCATCCAGCTTGACATTATTCTTGCTGGCTACATCACCAACCGTTTTGGCCTTTTTGACAATCTTCTTCACAATCTTCTTTTTTCCAGATTTCACAGTGCCAACTTTCTGTGTATCACCAGCAACTTCTCCTTGATCTGGTTTCTCAACATTCTCAGCATCCTTGCTTTCATTACCCTCCCTTCCCTCGGATGTATTCCTTTTGTCTCCGTTGTCACTCTTTTCCTTTTCATCTATGTCTGCTTGATTGGTTGACACCTTATCATCTTCCATCCCTTCCTTTGCCTCCTTGGATATCTGAGAATTCAACATTGTTATATTAGTGCAGAAATATTAAAAAAAAATCCTGAGTCATAAATTTAGTATGAGACAAAAGGCTGCCATGTTATCCAAGGCTTGGAAATACAAGGATAATGAATTAGTAAAGGACTAAACAAAAATGCGCCCCACAAGAAACTTACATAGGAAGTTAAAAACTAGCCATCCCCATGACCCATGTTTTCTTAAGAGCAATGCAGAATAAGCTTCAAATAGATAACTTCTATTTGGAAAAGCACACAATACCAATATATATATACATATAGGCTTGAAAGGAATCAAAGAATCTTCAACGACAAGGATGGTAAAATTATATATACAAATAGGAAATTCATAATATTATTGCATGTTTGACAATCTCTGTCCTATCAAAAGTTTATCCTAACAATGACACAGCAGCTGGAATATCATCCTTGTCTTTTGGAATGATCCAGTCCAAGTTGCCATTAAACATGGAAGCATTTAAAAAGTTGTTTTCATTAATACCTTGCTAACAGCCACGAGATATTCAGAAAATAATGCCCCAATATTCATGGAAGCTTCTACTTAAAGCAATATAAACACAAACCTCCTTTTTCAGTACAATGTGGCGCTCTCTCTCAGCAACAGTCTTTTTATGTGCAAGCCATTGTTCCTTCCACACATTTAATGAAGGGAGACAATCAGATAAATCTGGAACAAGTAGTACAGAGACTTCTTTATGGCTGAAAACCCCATCCTTGCCATATCTATCATAATGTATCTGATGAGACAAATACCCTCTAGTGTCAGCACTTTATTTTGAAAAATAAACAAAATTAGATACTCAATATACGAGCACAAAACACAATCAGGGATTAACAGTATTGTACATACGAACCTCTAGGAAACGATTCCAATGGTGGCAGTTTTGCAAGTCTAGTTGCGTAACATCCTTTGCATATCTGGATATGAAGAAGGCACAAGTAAGACAAAACAGCAATGCTCTCTCTCGCATACAAACACAAGTAGGACATAGCACAAACCTAAGGGCCGTTTGAACTAAAGCGTCAGCATCAACTGAAGGATCACCACCATCAGACGATTGCCATGGACCACCAATTGCCATGAAACTGCGGTCTTTCTTAAGAATGGCAAACCTAAGGATATTGCAAAAGTGGGGTATGCGGTCTTCCGAACTTCTCTCAGATGATAACTCCTCAAGAGCATTTTTGCTGATACCACTCATCAAAATAATCTGATCCAGGAGATAATATAAATACAAAAGCACCAGGATACTAAACTATTTTTTCTTCACCTGGTTTAAATTCAAAATGAATGTGAAGAGGAGAATAAAAACTAAAATGATCCATCGCAATGAGAAAAAATGTTCACATAAAGTTGTTCATGTACAACTTGACCAGTCTTTTTTGTGAATTAATGCATGTATCTACTATGATTCATTAGCATCCACTTCATCTTCCTCATTCTGCATACATAATTTAGGTGGCTAAAAACAAAGTGGTTAAATCTTCAATGCTCAAGCAGGGTTTCCAAAACTTGGTCCATAATAAAACCTTTATTGGCCTTCTAGCTAAGAACAAGTGTAGTGTCTGTTCTTATCGGAAAAAAATTGGACAATAAAACATCATTTTCCTCAATTCAAATATAACAGAGAACAGCAGCAGCAAGCATATCTCCAAAGAAAACATTTCCTTGTCCTTGGTATATCTTCAATATACATCTTTCAGGGAAATAAATTTGTGTTCTAACATTTGTAATGACAAAAGAAAAAAAAAACCAAAATTTTTAAGGGGACAATGCAAGAAGAAAAGGACCATTAAAGATGGTGAAGGCATAAATTGGCCAGCAGATTATACTTCTTTGAATAACACACTGAAAATCAGAGAACAAAAAAGTTTGCAGAAGGGACAAGAACATAAAGGGATATTTCATGAGAAACAGAGTGATTGTAGAAAACATTAGAGAGATGTTCCAAGCAACTTACCTTCACATTCCATACTATATTCACAGGATCTGATTTCTCAGGTTCTCTAGCCTTAAGCTCATCGGAAAGCACTTTTGAGCCAGATACAGTCCCTTCTTCAATAAAATCATGTTCGAAACTGTAGCAACAAGAAGGAATTAGATTGCCATTTTTCTTTCCTAATATACTCTTTCATCAACAATCAATTATTCAAAACTCACAATCATAAAATCCACAAGTATGCAAAGAGGAGACAGATGCTCGAGAAACTCTCTTATAAATAAATAAAAAATAAAAATAAAAAAAAACATCAGGTAATTATATAGCGTTGGAAAATTAGGAGATAGGTTAAATTTCTGTTTTTATCATGTCACCTCGTCCTTGATGAAATAAATAAAACCTTTGCTGATGATTTTTGTTTTTCATAAAACCCAGAAGCTCCATCAAAGTGGCAGAACCCGCATTGAGAGGAAAATAAAAAAAATAAAAATAAAAATGCAACTTGTGCTTGATGCAGAATAAGCGTGTGGACAAAGACATGCACAAAGTAGATAGAAATAAAATGCTCAACCCAAATAAGCCATATAATACAATTTTCAACCGTCAGCTTTGACAGAAGGAAGAGTGGGGGAAATAAAAATGAGCATGAACTCTCTCGAAGAAGCTACAAGAAAAGTTTCAAACTACATGAGGAAAAGATAAATACCTGACAGGAGTATGAAGGGAAAGGTTGAGTTTCTCCTTTGGCCAATTCACAATAACCTAGATTAACTGAAAACATCAGTCCAAAGATCCACCATCAATCAATTATGAAATCTCCTAAAACACGTAAAACATGATGTATGCACCTTTGAAAACTCTGGGGATACAAAGAGTCGGGGATATCGCTTTTCTAATGACAAATAATCCCGCTGTACATCTATTAAACTGTGCGCGTACACCTGCAAGTGATGGAAGGCAAGAATCGAATCTTTGGTTGCAACAGAAAGAAAAACACAATCATGCAAAAGTAAGAAAGCTCAAAGAACAGATAAACAAGCATTCCCTTGGGGAAGTAAGAACAATTTTATTTCATGAGATTATCACAATCCTAACATGTTCTTACCGATCATTATACATACGGGAAAAATTAAAGATCATTCAAGTCAAATTAAAACGAAAAACAAATAATTCCAGCATTTTTAGATAAACAACAGATGTACAAGATAAAGATCAACTCCAAATGTATTCCAGGAGCTCAGAAGATTGGCCACGCTGCTCCCAGAAACAAGGCATGATCTTATCATGATTGCAAAACGAGCTATATGCTTTAAAAAGCAGATGGTTAAAGAAGAATGGGGACTCAAGGGGAAATGAGCAAATGGAATCCAAGTAATATTGCAATCAAAAAGGGGGGGAAAAAGAAATGTCAGAGTAATTTGTTCCACAAAAGTGGGAAAGTGGAGGTAGGCAATGAACAAATGGAATCTTGGTGGAGCAAATAGAGGACTGAACAAGAAAATTGCAAGAGAAACTTTTGAAACATGAAGAATCTCGGAAACCCTTGTTTTTGCCAAGGAAGGTAATGAACAAACGGAATCCAAGCAACCAATGAAAAACAAAACAAGAAAACTAATGGGGAAAAACAAATTCTGGAAAGTGAGGGAACTCTGAATCAGATGCAACAATATACAAAAGGGGGAGAAGAACCACGGTTTAGATAATTTGAGGCTTCAACACTAATTCCAGAGCCAAGAAGCAATGGAGAGAATGAGGAGAAAATCTGGAGCAAGCGAATTAAATCCTATAAAGCCCAGTCCTAAAGTACTCGAACAGGAAGGAACCAGATATTTAATGGGATATATCTTGTCAAAATCATTGAATGACTGAGCTCCAGATCTTTTTACCTTGCAGACATATTCTCTCCTTTTTTCTTTAACAGGTGAGTGATGCCTTCAGCATTAAAGAACACCGAGTTAGTTAAAACGGACCAATAAAAGATTCTGCATGGGGAACTATAGGAGGATCAAATAAACATCAAGATCCACCTATGCAAAGCTTCAAAATGCGGAGAATCTCGGCGTAATGGTCTCCTCTCCTTTGACAAAGAGGAACCACGTCTGTCCTTAGAAACTCTTGGTGGAGTGCGTTCACGCCGAATTTCAGGCCCACATTTGAGATCTCTGTCTCTTTCTTTCTGCCTTTCCAAGATGCGCTCTCTTTCCCGTTCTCTTTCTCGTTCTCTATCCCGTTCACGTTCACGTTCTCGCCGTTCACGTTCACGTTCCCGTTCCCGTTCCCGTTCTCGTTCGCGTGCCTTCTCCCTGTCTCTTTCTTTCTCTCTAATGCGAAAACGCTCCCTTTGGTGATCCTCCCCCCTAAGCTCGAATTCCCGAAGATAACCAGCTCTATTATCTTTGTGCTCATCCATCCTTGGATGGCTTTTACGTGTCAACATACTACCTGAATAATCTGACTCAAGAGAAGTTCCATGAAGGCCCTTCCCTGCAGCATAGTCTCTACCTGGTGGCAAGCTCACTCCATAACCTGGATTTGATGAACTCTGGGTGTAGATAAGTTCATCCACATTTCTACGCGGAGCAGCCCCTAAAATTGATGTCGAGTGTTGTCCACCATAAGAAGCATTAAGCACTGACACATTGCGAGGATCGGCATCTACTCTTACTCCATAAGAGAGAAGTTCTTGGGTGGAATGACGACTAACAGCAGCCTTTGCTGCAAGATAATCATTTTGTCTGCCAGAAATGTCCGGCTACTTAGCTTATAAGAAACAGACAATCATCTCATTCATTGTATAGATTAACACAAATAAAAGAAGAATGAAAAACCTGAAGAATTTAGCTGTTATATCGTTTTGACTATTGGATGAGTCATACAACCACAGACTTCCAAATTTCCATAGGAAAAGCAAACCAACCTTGACTAAATGCAACAAAAAAATGTGCTGACAAAAGTACGGTACCTTGAGCTCCCATCAAGGGCATCTGCTGTTTGCAGAGATTGAGCTTTTAGTAACTGCTCTTGACGAAGCAAGGACATCTGGTCAACACGGTCATACGAGTCAGCCTGTTGGAATACAATAGAGAATACCATCAAGAAAACATGCAGAAACTGAACAACCAAAGCTCATAGTTTTCTGAAAAAAAAAACTTGAGAATGAAACAAAGTATGGCCAAAAAAAATTTCCTATAGAAACCATACATGACGTTGATGCCCAAAGCCAACAGTAGATTCAGAAAATCTACCAGCTGCATCAGTTTTCAAATCCCTCCCTAAATAAGCACTCTGATGCTCACTATATTGCCGCCTATCAAGAGTAGGATATTCAGTGACCTTTTCAGTGAACAACTGATCAGTTCTATGACCATAGCCATGGTTTGAAGATGATATATAGTCACTTGACAGATACTTGGGGGAATCAGGAACGGCTGGGGCATAGCCTCCTCGACCGTCCAAAGCTGATGCAACACTACTCCCTTTGGCACTCAGTGGAGGACCCTGTATTCAAAAAAATAGCTCAATAATTTAGTTGATGCTGGATAATAAGAAACTGGCGATACTAAGACAAAGAAACCTCTAATGCAAAATGTAATATGCAATTCCAATTTTTGAACATTATTATAAAATCTAGAGAAACAACTAATTGATAATTCATAGACGCAACAAATTAACTATCTGTAAAAGAAAGTTACTGTCCTCAAAACTCATATTCAGATGGCTATTGATTATGTTACAGCCAAACCATCCAAAAAAAAAGGTATTCATGCTTCTAGTAAGAAATTCTCAACCCAAATAGGCTAGCTCGCCTAGCCTTCGGTAACACGCTAATCAAGTCAAGCCCATGAAGTAACACAAAAACAAGAATACGATAAAGAAACAAGTGAAAGATGGTAGAAATATGTCTTCTAGTTTCTTTTTCCCATAATTTTCCTTCGCTATTACTCAATAACTTTTTGTATTCTTTGTCTATTTCCCTAATCTTTTAGATATTGTTTCCAATTATAATTTTAAAAGTTGTGGTTTTACAATAAGAATACAGAGCTAGGAATACAATATTATTCAATTTATGATTTCATTCCATTTAAAATGAGGCTCTCAAGGCTTACACCACACCTTTCTATTAGAAAGGCCTCGAAGCCACCTTCACCGTCTTTGGATGTGCAATTAGAGCTTTTATATGGCATTTTTTGTTAGAAAGAAACTCAAGATGGTGTTCTCTTAGTGCAGATTGAAGCCCATAAATAGTTTTAGCAATGTTCTCCATTATTGATAACATGTTGAAGTGTCTTACAAAAATCTTTTTTTACGAATAACATCCCTTCTTTCATCAACCTATATGGAGCTCTCGTGCAAAAGTTTTCTTAGGAGGGAATTTCTTCTACCCTGACCCACAAGGTTGATTTCTTTATTTCTATATATATATATATATATATATATAGTTTTTAGGCTAAAAAATTATTTACTCTTGTAACTAAAAAGATACACTTGAGGCCTTTTTTTATATGAACCACCACACTTCATTGACGGAAAAAAAATGAAAGAATACAGAGGCATCAAAAAACAAATGAGGCCTATTTTGTATGTATCTTTTGGTTTCTCTCCCAGTTATGAACTTTAGGGTATAAATTGCTACTTTCCACTGATATATTAAAAGTGAATTTCATGTTTCAAAGAAAGGGAAAGTAATTTGGTCTAAATGTGGAAGCTAAGAACCTTGCTGCAGATCGTTCATATACACAAGGAAGTTGTAGTTGAAACAATTGGGCCCAATGTTTGCATGACCAACCTACTAAAAATTCTTAACATATCCAATACATTTAATGTTCCAAATTCATCTAAATATCAACTTCCATAGATTTGCCTAGTGGCCATTGAGGCTAGTGGAAAAATAAATGATCTTTAAAAGGAACGGGTTCACAAACAATGATAACCACTTACCTGGGGTTTAAATCCTATGAGTTTCCTAGACAATCAAATTTTGCAAGGCCAGTAGCTGTGATTGAGATTAGGCAAGGAATACTCACAGTTCTTAATTGAGGACAAAATTGTTTCTGAAAAGAGGAAATGAATGGACTTTCAGTAAGGATCTTAAATCATATTTTGTTTCACTGTCCATATTTTGTTTCACTTTCCATATTCATATATTGGTGGAATGCTTTTTTCCCATCAATATAATGAGTGAGATTTCGGAGAGGATTCCTGCTCAATTTAGCACCTCCTCTGCAGTCCATCTCTTTCACAAAAGCTAAGATTCTTTGAATTGATGCTACCAAAGCAAACCTATAGGAGATTTGGTGGGAAAGAAATCAAATAAATTTAGATTAATTCCTTAATGGTGTAGATCATTTTGAATTAATTAAGGTCAATGGCTCTCCTTGGAATTCCTTGTATAATATTTATGTTGTCTAATTTCTTAATGATATTTCCAACAATTGGGGGGCATCTTTTCTAGGGGCGATCTTTAGTTTTCCCTTTTCTTTTTTTCTTATTGTTTCTCAGTCTACACTTTGTAGACTTTGAAGCTTTTGTACTCCTTTTTATCTTTTCAATCATCAATAAAAAGTATTATTTCTCATTTAAAAAAACATACATTCAAAATGTATGTTTTCAGATTCTTATACGCTGTAATCAGATTCTTCGCAAGCACCCATCTTTACCCTATGATATAATTGGAGCGTTCCTTCCTTATTGGGAAGGTTGCTACGTTGCTATGTTAGTCAAGAACTATCTTTAACCAAAGGTAACTAAGAGGTATTCTATTTATTTATCAGACACCAATTTGTAACCAGCTTCCCCCCTTATAAGAAGGTAGGGATATTTGCAATCTAATGGACTGAATCTTAATAAAGTACTTTATAAATTTCACAAGAACACAACATTGGAAAAAGTGCAAGCTCAAGGAAAAGGGCAATAAATCTTCACCATAACATGAACAGAACGTTTGAACAAAACCATGATGATTGTCAATTCTTTCATACTATGAAATCCACTTCCCCATATCCTAGTAAATTTAGGCTAAGCAACTCACTGGCTTAAAAGATGTGATACAAAAATAATATAATAGTCCAAGGGAAAATACAATCAAATGAGCGAGAACCCAACCTGTGGTTTGCTACTCAATGCAACTGAGCTGTACACAGAACTATACTGCCCTCCATAATGAGTGGTGCTTGATGGATGTGACCTATATGCAGTATCAGCTTCCTGTGAAGCTCCCAACATTGAGGAGTGCCTAGAGGCCATGGAGTGCTGTTGCGAGTCAGGTCCCCCAACAGAATTCCCAGGGTAGACACTACCCAACTACAAAAGCACCAGAAAATTGTCATAATATGAGAACAAGGACGAAAGTAGAAATAAAAGTTTACAAATCCACAAAAAAAAAAAAAAAGGAGGAATAATCATTTCCTATTTTTTCGGTACAACAAATGTAGAGTGTGGAGATTTGAATCTCTAAACTCAAGGGGAGGAGTATACTCTGATCATGTTGACAAAAATCATTTCCTATTTTTATACTTCCTTATACTTAAATATCCCTGAAAACAGACATAAACTACTGAATGTTGAAATAAAAGGAATGGAAAACCGCATAACACGATATTCATCAATGCTAGATTTATACAAAGAAAATAGAAGGTCAAAATAATGGGTAAGCTATCCGCTACTGAAAATAGAACATGGAGAAACGTTATCGAGTCAACAGCGTTTGCTAAACCCATACCAAAACAGGTTTTCAGCGCATGAGAGAACTAGATATATCACATAACACACGTCCTGAACAAAATTGTAACCACGACATGGTAACTTGGAGAGCGTATCACAACATCAAAAATTGACGATTGGGGTGCCAAAATAAAATGTCAAGATAATGTTAAGGTACAGAAGACATGCAGAAATTGAATATAAAAAGGAAAACGTATCAATCGATCAAAAATCGACGATCAAATCCATGATTACGGTTTGAAAGACGTGCAGAAGTGAAAAAGAAAGCGGAGAGCGTACATTTTGGCCATATCCAGTCTGTGCAGCATATGATGACTGCTGTCCGTAGTTACCACCGCCTCTAGACGAGTACATATTCTATCACGTTCAGCACAACGGAGGAACCCTAAGGTGAAAATCCAAGAAGCTATAAATTAGAAATTCTCGTTTGAAGGATTAAGCCATCGTCACACCGAAATTGACAGCACCATGACATTATAAGGGAGATTGAAAATTGAAAAGTGGCATCAAGATTACCAAACGGAGGAATAATGATCGAAGATTAATTGATTCTGAGTCGAGAGATACGATACTCGAACCCAACAAACTGAAGCTCGTCAATAAGGCTTGGCGAGTTATATAAGAAACCCTAACACCAAGAAAATGGACTGAGAAGACAGATTTGATTTATATTATCTCCACTTAAAATATTATTTTAGTCTTATTTTGAACATTTAATTTTTAATGTCCGTTAAATCCTAATTTTAGTATCTTCTATTTATTAATTTATTGTTAATTTTGAAAAGAAAATTAATATGTATACTCCTCATTTTTTATTTTTTTCTATTTGAATACAAAACATGAAAAAAAAAAACACCTATCAACTACTAAATGAAAACCATTGCATACTACTGCGTATAGGATTTTAAGGTAGTTTAAGAAATACTCAGCAAGTCATCCCACTATTGGGTTAGTAATGCTATCACACACATAACATGATTGGGACTTATCCTTTAAAACTGTAACATGACCTTAAGCTCTTTCAAGTTCTAGGTAGGGTTAGATGTGTGGTACTTTCCCACACACGGCCCACGTACGATTAAATCATTTAGTGTTCTTACCTTGAGATATTTGATTAACAAGGTAATTCAAATCTTACTCTCTTTTGGAATTATCATTAGGGTTAAGTATTCTTACCTCTCCTTTAGCCAAGGGCTAAGTTTCTTTGCAATTATGTGTAGTTTAAGTTGCATGTTCAGAATCATTCAAGCTTAACATGATCGATCTTGCTTGTGGAGTGATTCGAATCTCAAACAAGTTTGCTTACCTTGAGATATTCGATCAACAAGGTAATCATAATCTTACTTCCTTTGCAGTGATTCCTTATCAGAAGCCTTGGATGCAAGTTTCAGACTAAACAACTTGAAATGTATGAAGTCTTAGCATAGGTATTTAGACTATGTCGTTTGGGACATATGAAGTATTGGACAAAAATTTTCAGACTGTGTCGCTTGGAACATATGAAGTCTGGACACAAATCTTAGACTACATCGTTTAGAACGTATGTAGATTTTAAACTGTATCGTAAGGAACACATGAAGCCTTGGATTTAGGATTAGACTACGTTGTTTGAAACACATAAAATCTTGGAAACAGGTTGTCAAGTTCATGTCTTGTACCCTAAATCTTAGGGGAGTGTCATAGAGAACTAAAAGAGAAACAAGAACAAGAACCGAGACACAAAATCAAGGTCAAGGACTAGAATATGGATCAAGATCAAGTTCTCAGAACTAAAAACCCAGAACCTCATAACTAAGGTCCAAGGTCATTGGGCAAGATTATAACAAGAACTCGGAACTCAAGAATAAAACCTAGGGACCTAAGTTCTCAGGACAAACACAAAAACATGACAAGAAGAAGCTGGTCAGGGATGGAAGCAGATCTGGATCAAGTGCATTACCGATTCACATCATTTTTTATTTTATTTTATTGTTTTAAGTTGTTTATCCCATTGTATTCCAACCGTATTTTGAATTTGTAAATAAAATATATTTATATTTTATTTTAAAAAGTAAAAAATTGTACCATCTATTTCAAGTTTTTAACTAGTCACGGCTAGTAAAAAATTAAAAATTGGGTTGTGACAATATAGGAGAATAAAACCAAAATCCGAATTTAGAAACCCAAATTGTGCAATTTAGAGTTTTGACACGTATGATCAAATATTTTTTCACATTATTGTGAGGAATGACCAAATTTAATGGTTTTGACACATATGATCACTAATCAACACCAAAAATGGTTTCATTGTTAGCATATTTTAGGTTCATTTTCCTTCAAGGTGCATACGAGTTTTTGTTTGTGTTGTAGGGTAGTTCATAAAAAAAAAAAAAAAAAACTACTTTTTTTCTAATATCTTAATATTTACATACGAAAAAGCACTAGGATTTATATTTGGAAGAAAAAGAGCCTATAACGGCGTTTATGAGCTTAAAATCAAAACTCTAATTCGGAAACCCAACTTGGGCAATTTAGAGCATTCGTGAAAAAGCATAGTTATGGTCAATGTTTTTTAACGTTGTTGTTAGGAATGTTCAATTTTGGTGGTTTTGACACGTATGATCATTAGCCAACACATAAAATAAGTTTGGCTCTTGGCCAATTTTCGGATCATTTTCTATTTGGGGTACTATTGCTAATTTTTTATTCGTACTTTAGGATAGTTTTGAAAGACTACTCTCTCTTTAGAACACACTAATATGAGCTTAATACTAAAACCCTAATTGAGTCATTTAGAACAAAAAAAAAAAAAAAAAAAAACTTGATGGTTTTGACATTATTGCGATGAATGTTCAAATTTGATGGTTTTGACACGTATGATCAGTAGCCTACAACGAAAAGTTGTTTCACTCTTGACCAATTTTTTGTTCGTTTTTTTGTCGGTGTACCATCTGTGACTTTTTGTTCGTGTTTTCGAACATTTTCGAAAAACTACTTTCTCTTTCTAATATCTTAAAATTTTCATAGGAAACAACACACGTACTTAAATTTGAAGAAAAATAGCATATCCTAATTAGGCTAACTTGAGCACTCGGTCAAAAAAATTATGGTCAAAACTTTTTGACACTATTGTGAGAAATGTTTAAATTTGATTGTTTTGACACGTATGATTAGTAGCTAATACTAAAAAAAATTGTTTTGCACTTAACCAATTTTCAGTTCATTTTCTGTCGGGTACCATTAGCGCCTTTTATTCATGTTTTACAGTAGCTCTGAAAAGTTAATTTCTTTTTGTATTATCTTAAAATTTTCATAGGAATTAAGAAATAACATTAGAGGTTAAATTTTGAAGAAAAAAAAAAGCCTAAAGGTCGTGTATATATGAGCTTAAAACAGAAAGCTAAAGTCACTGAGAAATGGTGGAGAAAAGAACTAAGTTACTATCCATTTTTTTCTATTTTATTGTAAGTAATGTTCAAATTTTATGGTTTCGATATATATTATTAGTAAACAACCCCGAAAAATAGTTTTGTTGTTTGCTAATTTTTGGTTTGCTTTCCATTAGAGTACCACTTCAAGTTTTCCCTCGAGTAGAGAAGTTATGAAGAATTACTTTCCTTTTCTAATATCTTAATATTTACATACAAAACAATCATAGGACTTTGATTTCAAAGAAAAAAAAAAGAAAAGAAAATAGCTACGCATACACGAGCTAAAAATTGAAACCCTAATTTAAAAGCCTAAATATGGCCATTTAGAGCACTTGGTGAAAACCCTGAGTTATCGATAGTAGTTTTCCAATATTATTGTGAGGAATATTTAATTTTGATGAAATTTGATGATTTTGATTTTGACGGTAAGTAAAAAAAAAAAAAAAAAAAAAATCTCAAACACTGTTAACATTTTTCAAACGTTACTGGGAGGACGTTCAAATTTGATGATTTGGACAGTAAGATTACTAACCAATGCCCAAACTATTTTTTTTGATTCGTTCTTCATGGAGTCTCATCAATGCTTTTTGTTCATGTTTTAAGGCAGTTTTGAAAAACTACTTAATATTTTCATAGGAACAATATTAGGACGAAAAAAAGCATGTAACTTTGTATGAATTAGAAAGTCGATATTTTTATTAGTTTAATTTTTTTTATTTTTCAATTCAATGGTTTATTTTTGTGACCATTAAAACTTTCGATTAGAAGATAAATACTGTAAATTAATAATTAAATCAATTAAAATAGTAAACTAAATCCATTTAGGCTCTCGATTAATCTTGTTTTAAACCCTAAAAACCTCCCAGGTGCAAACCCCGAAGTGTAGGTCGATTAATCTTGTTCTATTCTGTCCAAGATTCTTTCTTTGGATATTTATTAGATTTATAAGAGGTGCGTGATAATCGATATCACTTGGAATTTCTCTGCAATTGAATCCACTGTGTAGGTCATGGGGAAAGATTCGAAGGCAAAGGACGCGGGCGGTAAAGGGAAGGGGAAGGGGAAGCAGGCAGCTTCCGGAGCCGATGAAAGTGCTTCCAAAGGGAAGGGAAAATCCGGAAAAGCTGCTTCCGATGGCCTTGGAACTTGCACTTATGTCAAAGGTTTCTCTCTCTCTCTCTCTCTCTCTCTCTCTCTCTCTCTTCTATTTCCCTTTCCTCAATCCTATTTACAGGGGTAGAAATTGCGTTTACGCTCAATCTCTGGAGGTTTAGGGATTTCGGTCGACGACTCTTATTTTGTTTTCCTTGAATTTGTTGTTTAGCAAGGCATATACTGTGCGAGAAGCAGGGTAAAATCAATGAAGCGTACAAGAAGTTGCAGGACGGTTGGCTTAGCAATGGGGACAAGGTTCCTCCTGCTGAGTTTGCTAAGGTTGGATGTCTTTTTCTTCTTCTTACTTTTGGCCTCGTCGATTAGTCGATCATTTGCAGTTCTGTTAAAGAAAAACTGACTTGAGTATTTAGTTACAGATGCTTGATATTATATCCTTTCGGTGAATTGGTACTCTAGGTCAATTAAATTTGTTTTCCTCAGTAGTTTCTGTCGAGGATGGTTGGGAGGGAGTCTCACATTCGCTAATTTAGGAATGATCATAAATTTATAAGTAAGGAATACATCTTCATTGGGATGAGGTTTTTGGGGAAGCCTAAAGAAAATCCATGAGAGCTTATGCTCAAAGTGGACAATATTGTACAATTGTGGAGATCCGTGATTCCTAACAGTTTCGAAGAGGAAAAATTATTACATTCGTCTTCTTTTTTTAAATGTGGTGAATTGGTAAATGCAGGAGATAACCACTATGAATTTACTAATGATCTAAACGATATTTTGTTACCTTATTGCATATTAGGTCTCAAAGTCACTGATGGGGTTACTTGGAATATTAATATCTTAAGACTGCCTCTTAAACTTCAAAGGTTTTTGATTTAGCCTACAGTACTATGTAATTAATTAAGATTTTGTACTTTGTAAGCTAGTTAAGATGCTCGTGAGGAGGGACAAAGTAGCAAAGGAAGCAATCCTTTTTATTGAATTCTATGTGCTAGGCAACTGAATTTCATTCCAAGGGCTGAATGTTTTATCCTTCTCTAGTAAATTGGCTTCCCAAGATAGGTCTTGTTTCTTATAATTTAATGCTCAGATGGTGTATTACTTGTACACATAAGATTATCAAGACATTTATGGGATACATTCAAAGACTTTGATAGAGAGACCGAGAATATGTATATCCCTTTTATTTTCTTGTGTTTAGGTGTATGAACGGTGTCATGGGTGGTTGAGGTCAGTTCGTGTTGAGGCAGAGTATTTTCATGGGTTGGATGAGAAGCTATATAGGCATAGGGTTGTTGTCATTGAGAAGTGTTGTTATTATTCCATAGTAACCTATATGTAGCTGATTTGATTTGAGCTGTGTATATGGTTGGACGAACCAAGGAACTAACTTAGTATTCAATCGGTTTACCGAAGTCCTTAGCTTATATGGTTAAAGTTCAAACAAGCATAATCTCCTGTAGCCATATACTTTTTTTCAATTATTAGTCCACTTCTACTCCTAGAGCAATCTCCGTTGTTTAAGGCAACTGCTGTTTATTTTTTCTTAAAGTTTTCTTTTAAGCTAAATAATTGTGGAGGTGGAGGATCGAACCATTGTCTTTGGTAATGGTTTTCTATTTTACATGTACAGATATATAAATATAGTTAATGAATAGAGATAATTGCATATAATCCTTGCAAGCGAATAAATACTTTGATTTGTTTTTTTCGTTTTTCTTGAAAAACGTGTTGATTTGTTTTAAATATACCATAAAAAAGCACAAATAAAGAAAAATGGTGAACGAACATATATATAAAAGAGAGAAACAAAATTGTCATGAGAAGATTCCCTAGACATTGGAATCTTTGAAATCCATGAATTGACCATGACATTGGACTACTTGGCATGAGCGGAACTCTCGTATTTTTAGTTGTCCTCATTTCTACTACATTTTTATTTCTCATTTGGTGTGAGTTGAGTCCCTTTTTTGGTATTATGGTCTTTCTAATCTTATGACAAATTAGAGAAATTTTTTGTAATCCATCGATAGGAACTCCCGTTTTTAATTTTATCTCATCTTTTATGATGCCTATCAAAGAAAAAGAAAGAAAAAACAAATAGGATTCAAGACGACATCAAAAGGTCCTTACATGCCTCCCATATGGTCATCCTAAGTTGTTTAGGTACACTACATGCTTGTCAAACAATGCAAGAATCTAGATACTTGTCCTATGAGATTTTTAGCTTCCCACCAAACAAATGACAGCGTAGATTTTGGTTGTTTACATTGGTAGTGGATGTTAATAGAGATGAATTTGGAGGTTTGCTAGAGTTTTATTTGTTTTTCTTTCTTTTTTCGCGGGTTTTAATTACTGGTAAACCCAAAGGTTTGAATGGGTAGATTTGAGTAAACTTAATCTTTGTTAACACTCCCTCTCATGTGTGGACTTGAGTCTCATTTTACTTGACTGAAGTCATCCTTCTTGTAACTTACTTCCTTGACTAACTCTGTGAGAAACAAGATGATTTGAGGAACTAAGACTAGAAGAGTTTGAACGTATGACCTCTTACTTTGATACAAACTTTGTTTGTGAATACATTATACATCTTATTCCAAGATTAGAATGTCATACAAGGTTTTCTTATAGAAAAGATATGACAGACAATGGTTATAGTGTTCATTATGTTTGAAGAGATCTCGGTTTTATCATCTACAAAGAAAAATGTTTAGTCTTAGGAATAATTTCAATGCTCAGAAGTGAAGGGCTGGGCTCATCTGCTTGGTTGTGAAGTCGTCCATTCTCTTAGATTAGGTATTGAATGATATGTCAAGAGAGGAGGGTGGTTCCAAGTCCCTTGAATACTTGCCTGAATAATTTTGTTTTTCAATTATTCTAACCCTTTCATTTTACCAAGTTCAACGTTAGTCAGATTAGTCAATATTTCTATGTTTCGAAACAACAAGATGTTATTTGTAACAAGTCGTTTTGTTGGTTGGTTAATTGGTCACATTTTATTCATGAAATGGGTTGGATTGATATTAGTCTGGATACAGCAAAATAATTTTATTAGATCTAATAAGTACCTTGTGTCAGAATTGAGAAATTCCGAATCTTTAATATTCTCTTATTTATTACCCGTGTCTACTATTTAGGCAGAATACCGTCACTCATTCTTACTAAGAAACAGAAAGAAACGGAAGGGACTAAACAGGAAGAAGAGGAGAGTGATATTGATTTTGTAATTTCTTTTATCTTTCATATCAATAAAGTTGGGTTCTATTTGTTAGTTGTCTATAAACGTAAACATATGCTGCCCATCAAATACAGCAAGCAGTGGTTGCTAGGATTTTATTGTAACATTTTCATATTCATCTATATTTCATTGCAAAGATTAATGTTTCCACATTGTCTGAACAAAGGTACCTTACTTTCTGAACAACCCATACGCATTCTCATTGATGAATGGAAATTAGGGGTTTTTGTGGGTATATTTCCAACTGATAACAACACTTTATAACAATCTGGTTGGTATCTCAGTTAGCAGCAGAATACTCAGAGTGTCCATCAGGGAAAAAAGGTGGGGACCTGGGATGGTTTCCTCGTGGAAAAATGGCCGGCCCATTTCAAGACGTTGCATTCAGCACTTTAATTGGAGCAACCAGTGCACCATTCAAGTCAACGTATGTCCTTTCTCCAATTTCTTTTATTGTAATTGATTGTTTCCGTTGGGTTTTCTATTCTGAATTTTTCCTTTATGACCACGTACTTCTATTTTTGCTTAATACTGAAAATTCATCCTTTATATGTTAGTCTGGGTTAAGGTTTGGATTAATTAGAGTGACTGTTGATATAATAAGATGGGGACCTGGGATTCTTTTTGCAAAGTCAAGATTCTCCTGGTGCTGTGAATGAGCTATGAATACACCGCAGAACTCACATTTTTGCTTCGGTGTAATGCAGGCATGGGTACCATATCATCTTGTGTGAAGGGAGGAAGAATTAGGAAATCCAACTCAATTCGGGAAAATCCTACATTTGGCCATTAGCAAAAATAATATTCCCAGTTGATTTCTCTTGTACTTTTTTCGTTAAGAGCTCTACAAAAAAAAAAAAAAAAAAAAAAAAAAAAAAAAAAAAAAAAAAAAAAAAAAAAAAAAAAAAAAAAAAAAAAA
>NW_019268528.1:4823389-4829481 GCF_002738365.1 Cucurbita moschata
AAAAAAAAAAAAAAAAAAAAAAAAAAAAAAAAAAAAAAAAAAAAGACTCTACAAAGATCTTCGTTTATGTGTTTTTCTCTCTAGAGCCATGGAGTCATCAAAACCAATGCATATGCATGTTCCTGCCTTAACTATACCGTGTATTTGTAGTTTGGTGGTCTGTTTTTAATAATATTTAGTAATGGAACTATTCCTTGTTGTTCAAGTTGTTTGTAAGAGGGGAATGAGTACGTTGGCCTCGAACAGGGGTGGATTGTGAGATCTCATATCGATTGGAGAGAGGAACGAGTGTTAGCAAGGATGCTGGGCCTCGGGTGGATTGTGAGATCCCACATCGGTTGGAGAGGGGAATAAAACATTTTTTTTATATAAAGATGTGGAAACCTTTTCCTAGCAGACCGTTTTTAAAACATTGAGGGGAAGTCCGAAAAAGGAAAGTCAAAAGAGGATAATATATACTAGCGATGGGCTTGGTCTGTTTTATATATATATTGGGTGACATTTTAAAAATATATTGGGTGACATTTTAAAAGTAGCTTTCATTTGTAGCTGTGTGTAGTTGTTATGGTTCATGTGGTTAATGATTTATCTGGTTTCAGCCCCTAATACCTGTCAGATTACGTGCTTATGGACAGTCTTGTGCTGATTTGATTATTAAGTCATCAGCCTATAACAAAAACCTAAGCTATATGGTTGCTGGTCTATATCTTTAGTTTTTCGTAGAGTTTATACGAGGAGGAACTTCCTACACTGTGACTACATGTACTAACACAAACAAGCTGCATAAATTGGATGCCGAGATTGTTCATTTAGCAGTTGGATTATAGACTTTTGGGTTTGGTTAAGTTGGATTATAAACTTTTTGGGTTTGATTGGATTGGGTCGTACTAAAATCAAATAATGTGTCATTAACCTTTCTCACAAATGTAAAATATTTTTAATCTTCGTAATAATCTTACAAGTATGGTAGGGTTAAGTTGTAATGCTATTTTCAAGTTGATCGGGTTAACCCAACCAAAAAAATGTCACATCACAAACCCACTAGAAGTTTTTGCTATTTTAAAAGTTCAACTCTATCCAACTTTTATGATGTGAGTTGGATAGCCTTAGTTGGTTGGGTTCTCTGTGCATATGAACACCCATAAAAGATTGAAGACGGGAAGAAGAGGGAAAAAAAGAGAAATTCAACTCAACCTAACTTTTATGACTTCAGTTGGATAATTAAGTTTTTCTGGTTCTTAAGTTGTATGAATTCGAGAAGAAGGAGAAAAAAGAACATAGGAGAGAAAAGAACATAGGAGAGATGAGGAAAAAGGGAGGGAAAAAAAAAGAAAAAAGAATGAGACGAGGGAGAGGGTGGGAGGAAAAGTGAGAAAGAAAAAAAAGAAAAAAAAGGTTTAATTTTATTTATTTATTTTTATTTTTAATTGGAAAATATTTTTTTTTAAATAAAAAATGAGTAATTGACAAAAACAAAATAAATAAATAAATCTGATGATCCCAACCTTAGACAGACTACATAAGCTCAGAATTAGTTAAATAATTAAATCAAGTAAACGAACTCAAATTTAACCCAAAAAAAGAAAAGAAAAAAACAATCAAATTGATATTCATATTCTCTCTGAATTAAATTAATTTTAAAAACATCATATACAAATGTGAAATTATGTATTAAAAAGTTTTTTTTTTTTTTTTTTTTTTTTAAAGCTTGATTTATAAAATTTATAACAAAAATTAGTTTAATTATTAATTTTGGGTATCTCCCAAAACTCACCCACTCGCTTTAAGTTCGGCGTTCATTGAAACTGGGTCTGGATTTTGCGCCCTTGAATCTACACTCTTCACCACACTCACAATCGCATTCATTCCATTTCTTTCGTTAAGACTTCAGAAGTTTCAACCCGGAAAGATCTGAAGAGGATGGCAGCAATTTACAGCCTCTACATCATCAACAAATCTGGTGGCTTGATCTTCTACAAGGTAATCAACATAATGCAATTATAAACTAAATTTCTGCTAATTCCCCTCTGGATTTGGAGTTTTGATGCTTAATTTGGTATCTGAAACGAAAAACAAATATGAACCCCAAATCATGATTCCAGTTTGTTCATCAGATTTTCAATCGACCTTTCTAAAACTCATGAATTATAAACCGGTTATCGGTGGAATTATTTTAATCTTCATTCAGTATTTTATGTGGATTGAATCTGTTATTGTGTTTGTTTTGAAAATTTAGGATTATGGGTCTGCTGGACGAATGGACACAAACGATAGCTTAAGAGTGGCGAGTTTATGGCATTCGATGCATGCCATTTCCCAGCAGCTTTCGCCTATTTCCGGTTGTTCGGGTACTGAACTCCTTGAAGCCGACACATTCGACCTCCATTGCTTCCAGTCACTTACTGGTACATTTTTTTCTTCCACTACTTTGTTTAATTTGTGCTTCAAACGCATGGATTCTGTCTCAAACTCTGTTTCAAAGACATGCAATCAAATTCCTAATGTGAAAGCACAATTGAAGTTCTAGAAGTGTTATTCATCTCTTGTGAAATCTTATATTGGTCGGAGAGATGAACAATACATTTCTTATAAGGGTGTAGAAACCTCTCACCTAGCAGAGGTTTTTTAAAACCTTGAGAGGAAACCCGAAAGTAAAAGCTCAAAGAAGACAATATCTGCTAGCGGTGGGCTTGGACTGTTACAAATGGTATCAGAGCCATACACCGGGCAATGTGCTAGCGAGGACGCTAGACCCCAAGGGGGTGGATTGTGAGATCCTACATCGGTTGGAGAGGGGAACAAAATATTTCTTATAAGAGTGTGAAAACCTCTCCCTAGCAAACACGTTTTAAAACCTTGAGGAGAAGCTCGAAAGTGAAAGTTCAAAGAGGACATTATCTGCTAGCGGTGGACTTGGGTTGTTACAAATGGATTAGAGCCATACACCGGGCGATGTGCTAGCAAGGATGCTGGCCCCAAGAAGGTGGATTGTGAGATCCTACATCGGTTGTAGAGGGGGACACAAACATTTTTTTTTATAAGGGCGTGGAAACCTCTCCTTAGTAGACGCATTTTAAAACCTTGAGAGAAAGCCCGTAAGGGAAAACCCGAAAAGGACAATATCTGCTACGGTGAGTTTGAGCTGTTACATCTTTCTTGTCTTGAGACCAACAATATATGGGGTATCAAACTTAACCTTTGTTGAGATTATAATGCCTTAATTAGTCGAGTGAGATTATAATGCCTTAATTAGTCGAGTTATATTCCGTTTGGAAAAATGTAGCTTCTTTATGATCATATTACAATGTCTTCATCACAGATATGATTGTGCTGTCTGATATTTTCAAAGTCTCTCGACATCAACTTTCATGTTATATTCATTTTGTAGTTCTTAATTAAGAAGCTGAATCATGGATGAAATTGGGTGTTTTAGGAACAAAGTTTTTTGTTGTGTGTGAGCCCGGGACACTGCACATGGAGGGTCTTCTGAAGTACATTTATGAGTTATACACAGATTATGTCTTGAAGAATCCATTCTATGAGATGGAGATGCCTATTCGGTGTGAGCTCTTTGATATCAACCTCGTGCAGGCAGTGCAAAAGGATCGTGTTGCTTTGCTTGGCCGATGAACTTTGAATATCCTTCATTTTGCCAGTATTAACCATCCATAATTCAAGAAAGGCTCATGATATTGTTGCCCAAATAATTGATAATTTGCCTGCTAAATGTACTCCATGGTCCTTTTCAGTGTTCACCGGATAATCATGGTTCATTTTATAGCCAATTTTTTGTCAATGGTATACACAACTGAATCCAGGCTTTGAGCTTTGGGGCATGAGTTGCAGCAATGTGCCACCAAATAAACACAAGCACCCAAATAATCAACGTTTTACTTAGATCAGTTTGTTGTTACATGTTTTCATGTCAGCCAAATCTCAAATTTTTCTGCATTGTTATGATATTATTACTGACTCGATGCTCGTGCTTGTGTGTATATAAAGGGTTAGCTGTAGATCAAGCCTTCTCAACAGATGAAGAGTGTGTCAGGACAATGAACCAATTCTACAATTCTCAAGAGCAGCTCTGTTGCCGGATCGTTGCACTATGAACTGATAGGTATTGGAAGCATTTCTATTAAGGTCAGGTCAACATCATCTGCTAAATTTTCTAAGTTTATCTCTTTTCTTTCTCTAGAGATAATATATGTTGAAGAAAGATTTGACTAAGAAAGTTAGCTTTTTCTGTAACTGTCTAAGTCTGCTGTCTAAGTCTGCTGTCTAAGTCCACCGCTAGCAGATGTTGTCCTGTATTGTCCTCTTTGAGCTTTCCCTTTCGGGCTTTCTCTCAAAGTTTTTAAAACGTGTTGGTTAGGGAGAGGTTTTCACACTATCAAAAAGAATGTTTTGTTCCTCTCTCCAACTGATGTGGGACCTCAGAATTCACTTCCCTTTGGGGCCTAGCGTCCGCGTTGACACTCGTTCCCCTCTTCAATCGATGTGGGATCTCACATCCACCTCCCTTCAGGGCCCAGTGTTCTCGTTGGCACTCGTTCCTCTCTCCAATTGATGTGGGATCTCACAATTCACTCCCCTTCGGGGCCCAACGTCCTCGTTGGCACACCGCTCGATGTCCTCCCCCTTTGGGGCTCAGCGTCCTCGCTGGCACATGACTCGGTGTTTGGCTCTAATACCATTTGTAACAACCCAATCCCACCGCTAGCAGATATTGTCCTTTTTGACTTTCCTTAGCAAATATTGTCATCTTTGGGCTTTTCCTAGCAGATATTATTCTCTTTGGATTTTCGTGAAAGGAACCTAGCAAGTATTGTCATTTTTTGGATTTCCCTTTCAGACTTCCACTCAAGGTTTTTAAAACGCGTCTGCTAGGGAGAGGTTTTCACATCTTTATAAAGAATGCTTTGTCTCCTTTCCAACCGAGGTGGGATCTCACGTATTTAAACCTTTGTTGTTGAAGCAAACTCTAAACAAAATAATAAAAACAATAAGGGACCCAACAAACAAAACTATGGCTAGTATTTTTATTCCATTAGCAATCAGATATGATTCTTTTTTCTGGCATACATAATCAGATATGATTCTTTTTTCTGGCATACATAGCTCAGAATTAACTAAAAGATAAGACTATAATTAGATTATCTCTTAAGATCAAAGATCGATCAAAGATCTAGAAGCAAGATTTGAAACTTTATTCTAAATTGAATCACTTCACAATCAAACTTGATCAAGGTTTGATTGAATGACTTAGATGTAATCTACCATAAGAATTGAAACTTATAAATGACAAAAATGATGCTAAAATTTTTAAGGGTGAGTCTCAATTTGAGAGCTAAATTTCATTCATCAAAATCTGTGTTTTACATAGTAATTTGTAGTAATTTGTTAGTATTTATAGTCTCTCTACAAAAGAAACCTTCAAACTCTTTAAATGTCCATTAAAAAAGTTAGTGGCCATGAGGATCACGGTGTTCCAAATGTTCCAACGGGACCTATTACACAATCCAAGACCAAGAAGATTCAACAAACGTTCATTATTCATCTACAAAATTGGATAGACTCGATTCAACCATTATTTCATGTGTTACAAGTTGATTTGATTGAGAAAGGACCATTTGGAGCTTCAGATGTGGATATTTGCACTGTTGAAATAGTAGATGAAGTTGCTATAAATTACACTTGATTTGATTGATAAGTAGTTAGAAAATTTTATTTATTATTTTTAATTTTATAATTCTTGTAATGGGTAAAAGGGTGGAAGTTATTGTCAAATTGACTTCTTCTTTTGTTGGAGATTTAAAAGAATCGAGATTAAATTATAACCACTAACTTCTTTAGTGGACATTTGAAGAATTGAAAGTTTCTTTGTGGTGGGACTATAAATACCACCATTTATTATGTATGTAATAACCTAAAATAATTATAAAATGTATTTTGTGTGTATGTGTTGTGTGTTTAATAATAATGATAATAATAATAATAATAATAAATAAATAAATAAATAAATAAATAAATAAATAATTAAATTAAAAAAAAAAAAAAAAAAAAAAAAAAAAAAAAAAAAAAAAAAAAAAAAA
>NW_019268528.1:4829727-4846793 GCF_002738365.1 Cucurbita moschata
TTATGTTGAAATTGATAAAATATAGGTCTAATAGGAAGGAATTGTGTTGAAGTACTATTAAACGTACATTCAAGGAGAAAAAAGGGGTTCGAAACCAAGTAAGTAGCGTATCGACCTTTGAACTCGTTCTTAACTTGTTTTACAACATGTGAGTATGTTGTTTACCTGATTAAGAGCTTAATAAGTTATGATGAACTTTGATGATATTTAGTGTTATCGTATATTGTGACTGCTTGCCTGTGATGTAAGCGTGATATAAATGATTTTCAGAATGTTCTACGTGTTGATCATGATATATGTATGGAAGCATGCAGTAACTGTGAGTCTGTTATGCATGTTAATGGAAAGGTTATGATTCTAGATATGCTTATTGGTGGTTGAGCTATGGCTTATTTACTGAGTATGATAGTCTACTAATTCCCGCGGAGTTCCTGGCCAACGCGCTGTGTGCTAAGTCAGGGAGCATGAGTACTCCTGACCGTTAGTATATGAGATAAACAGGCCGCCAGAGCAATTAGTAGACGGGCCGTATTTGACCGAGAGCGAGTCTTACATACGAGTCCGAAAATTCTAGATAAGCATATCGAGGGAGAGTCAGTAACCTAGCTGGAGGTAGCTGAGATACCTCATTAACGAACAGATGACCCTAGTAAGAGAACTAGGAGTCAGTGATGAATAAAACGTAAAAACACCTGGAAAGATTAGTTATGAACCTGTGAATGATAAACTAGCTACTTACTGAGTAATCTAATTACTCATCAGAATTATTATAACTTTTCTTTCCAGATGTAGATGCTGCAGGTCAGCCGAGGACGAGACCAGCGGGCTAGGGACTACTGGGAATCCATGTCTGGGTCTGTTCTGTAATTATGTTTCCGTTGTCAAGAATTTACCTTAGTCGTTTTAAGTTTTTTGTAAAGTACTGTTTTTTTTCTTTTATAGAAATACTTTACTGGATGTTTTCAGAAATATTTTTAATTTTATGATTGGGTATCAGAGTCTCTTAATATTGTCGATAGTAACTCCTGTTAATCGCGTTGGCGATGAGCGGGCGTTACAATGTAAAAGACAGATTTCGGAGGAATGAAGTTGAGATCTAAAATTGAGACTTTTATCCTTAGAAATTCGAGCATCATCTTTGTCATTTCTAAGTTTGAAGCAATTCTTGCGGTAGATTGCATTTAAGTCATTCAATCAAGCCTGGATCAAGTTCGATTGTAGGGTGACTCAATTAAAACAAAATTCCAAATCTTGCTTCTAGATTTTTGATATTAAGAGGTAATCTAATTCTAGTCTCGTCTCTTAGTTGATCCGAATTTTGTATAAGCAGGTATTAATTTATTTGATTAAAGGGTTCTTGTTTCAACAAAAGTTCGGATTGTTGAGTTGCAGAATAAGGTAGAGTAGGGTAGGATGGCATCTTTGTAGCCTATTCTAGAATTAATTTTATCTTTCCGGCCTACCCTAGAATTGATGATTTTATCTTTCATTTATGCTATTGATGATCTTTTCAAATCTGTCCATTTATTTTTTTGCTGCCATTTCCACCATTTTTCATCATCTTCTCACTTCGTTCTCATTTTCTTCCAATAGGTAGATTTTATAAAAAAACAACAAAAAAAGAAATCATCATATTTGTTCTCCGTTTATAAATCCTTATCATTAGACCATTTGCTTCAATTCTCATTTTTTCTATAACCATATAAATCTAGAATTGTTATATTTGATATTTTTCTTTCATTATTTAAACTCGAAGATTAATTTAGTCAAAATCTTAATGATCTTTCCTTCTTGAATTTATTCTCCGTGTGCAGTTCGACCTAAAATATCTTTGTTCCCTTATTTATTTGATCATTTCTTTGTTTTATTTTATTGTTACTTCATAATTACTCTCTTCATTGTCTTGAATAGCTACTTTAACTATATATTAGCCTACCTTGGTCATAATTTAGTGACTTTCCCAAATAGCCTTGTGTAATAAACACGAGTGTCTCTGAGTGTAAAATCAGTGAGTTGTCATTGATAGTGGAAGTTGCACCAATGTAGTAAGTACTATGTTGATAAAAAGGTTGCAAATTTCAACCCAACACCATCCTAAACTTTACAAGCTTCAATGACTCAATGATAGTGGAACAATGAAGATAGTTTCTCAAGTTTTAATATCATTTATTTTAGGAAAATATAAAGACGAAGTTCTTTGTTATGTGCTACCATGCTTGCTTAAAGTTGAAGGAAAAAAAAAAAAGAAGTTCGAGGATGAAAAATTGAGAGAAAAAATAGTGAAAAGAAGAATGAAATTGAAAAAAAAAAAGGAAAAAAAAAAGAGTTGTTTGGCTAGATTTAGCGAGGTTAGAAGGACAATGTTTTCACCAAAAAATCATCTTTATACTTATGTACAAGAAAAGATGTTTTGTCTCTAATAGTAACAACTTGTCTTTGCCTAGTAGTATGTTTAAGTCTTCTTTTACAGAAATATGAGGACGTGTTAGAAGATGAAGTACCTAAAGGACTACTTCCTATTAGAGGTATTGAACATAAAATAGACTTCATTCTAGGGGTAGTCATTCCTAATAGGCTAGCTTATAGAACGAACCTAACTGCGACCAAAGAAATTTAGGCAAGTAGACGAGCTCATGGAGAAGGGCTATATACGAGAAAGTTTGAGTCATGGCCTGTACCAGTCTAATTGGTGCCAAAGAAAGATGGAACGTGGCGCATGTGCGCAGATTGTAGAGCCATCAACAAAATCACTGTAAAGTATCGACATTCTATTTCTAGGCTAGACGATATGCTTTATGAATTGCATGGTTCATTTCTGTTTACAAAGATTGATTTGAAATCTGAATATCATCAAATTAGAATGCATATCGGAGATGAATGAAAAACAACTTTCAAAACTAAGTTTGGATTGTATGAATGATTTGTTATGCCTTTTGGGTTAACTAATACTCTAATACATTTATGCCGTTAATGAATAATGTTTTGAGAGAATATTAAGAAAGCATGTTATTGAATATTTTGATGATATTTTAATTTATTTGAAGATTTTGTTTGAAGTTAGTTTTAGTTTTGATTACCCATAAAAAAAAGAAATTTCATGCTAATTTTAATAAAAGGTAGTTTTGGCATGGAAAAGAGTAGAAGTAGAGTAGAAGTAGATAGAGAAAGTTCAAAGTCATTGGGGATTTACCAAGTGCAAGTCAAGTGAAGTTTAAAGTCATTGGGGATTTACCAAGTGCAATTGCAAGTCAAGTGAAGTTTAAAGTCATTGGGGATTTACCAAGTGCAAGTCAAGTGAAGTTCAAAGTAATCATGAGTTGGCTAACTTCTATAAGAGATTTATAAAAGATTTTAGCACAATAATTGTAGAATATTGTTTTTAAATAGGAAAATGCTTCGAAAGAAATTAGTTTGTTTTGGAAGAAATTAAGCAAGGCACCGTTACTTGTTACTTGTTTTGCCTAACTTTAATAAAATTTTTGAAACTGAATGTGATGCAAGTGGTTTGGGCATATGTACTGTTTTAATTCAAGATGGAAAGCCCTTAATATATTTTAATGAAAAATTAAATGGGCAGCATTGAACTATCCTACCTTTGATAAAGAATTGTTTGCTTTAGTTCATACATTGCAGGCGTGACAACACTATTTATTGCCTAGAGAATTTGTGATCCACTATGATCATGAAAGCCTGAAGTATCTTAAGGGTCAAAGCAAACTGAGTCGTAGACATGCAAAGTGGATGGAGTTTATTGAAACATTTCCGTATGTCATTAAACATAAAAAAGGTAAGGATAATATGGTAGCTGATGGATTATCTAGAAGGTACAATCTCTTTACTTCTCTGCGTTAAAAAATTCTTGGAATTGAGCATATTAAAGAATTATATAGTGATGACCAAAACTTTGAAATTATTTATGCATCTTGTCTTGCGAAAAGAGTTGGATGATTGTTATGTGTTTCATGAATTTTTATTTAAGAAAAGTAAGCTTTATATTCTTAAATGCTCTATAAAAGATTTGTTTGTAAAAGAAGCGTATGATGCTGGCTTAATGTGACATTTTGAGTTTAATAAAACTTATAATATGTTGTATGAACACTTTTTTTTTTGGCCGAAGATGAAACACATGTTCATAAAATTTGTAGCCAATGTTTTAAATGCAAATAAGCTAAATCTAGATCACAACTAAATGGATTGTATACTCCTTTGAATATACCTAACTAACCTTCGACTAATATATCTATGGATTTTGTTCTTTGTTTGCCGCACACTAAAAAGGGTAAAGATCGTATTTTTGTTGTGGTAGAAAAATTTAGTAAAATGACACATTTTATTGCATGTAACAAGACGAATGATGCAAAACATGTTGCTGACTTATTCTTTAGAAAAGTAGTAAGATTACATGGAATCCCTAGAATAATTGTTAGTGATAGGGATGTTAAATTTTTAAGTCACTTTTGAAAAGTATTGCGGGATAAATTGGGTACCAAATTGTTGTTTTCAACTCCACGTCATCCTCAGAGTGATATCCTCAGAGTGATGGACAAACTGCGGTGGTTGATAGAACAATAGGAACATTGTTTAGGGCTATTATTTATGAGAATATTAAGCTTTGGAAAGAATGTTTGCTTGGGTAGAGTTTGCATATAATAGAGCAATTCATAGTACCTGATAAGACAACTCTAATCCTCAGCCTAACGATCCAAGATTTTAATGAAACAAGAATCCTTGAATCAAAGAAATTAACATCTCCTTATAAAAAAGTCGGATCAATTAAGAGATAAAGCAAAAAAATCGGATCAATTAAGAGATAAAGGTAGAATTAGATTACCTTTCAAGATCAGAGATCTAGAAGCAAGACTTGAAACCTTGTTTTAAATTGAGTTACTCCACAATCGAACTTGATTGAATGACTCGGATGTAATCTACCACAAGAATTACTTGAAACTTAGAAATGACGATTGAATGACTCGGATGTAATCTACCACAAGAATTACTTGAAACTTAGAAATGACAAAGAGGATGCTCAAATTTCTAAGAGGGGAACGTCTCATTTCATTCATCACAAATATGATTTTTACATAATAATTTGTGGGTATTTATAGTCTCTCCACAAAAGAAGTTAGTGGCCGAGATTTAATCCCGATCCCATTAAATCTCCACAAAAGACGAAGTCAATTTGAGCACTACAAACTTTATGAAATTAAAAAAATAATAAACAAAGTTTTATAACAACTCATGAAATGATGCTTGCAACTTCACTCGCTACTTTAACCGTGCAAATATTCACTTCTAAAGGTCCAAATGGTCGTTCCTCAATCGAATCAGCTTGTAACACATGAAATGATGGTTGAACCAAGCCTATTCAATTTTGTAGATGAAGAATGAATGCTTGTTGAATCTTCATGGCCTTGAATCATGTAATAGGTTCAATTGGAACATTTGGAACATCGTGATTCTTATCATCTTTCCCCTCTTCAAAATGATTCGTTCTCAAATCAGAAAAACCATCACCTACATCAAAAGGACTCAAGTCAGCAACATTGAAAGTAAAATATACTGAAAATTCTCTGGGAAGATCAATTTTATATGCATTGTTATTAACTTTTTCACGGACTTGATAAAGGTCATCCCTCTTGGATGTAACTTTGTTTTTCTCGCTCCTTGCGAAAATCTATCCAAACCCAGTCACCGGGTTGAAAAATGATTTCCTTTCATTCTTTGTTAATTCTTGAAACAATTCTCTCCTTCACCTCTTTGTGCAAGAGTCGTAAATGTATAAGTCTATAAACAACTTCAAAAGGAGAACAATGAGTGATACTATGAATTGCTCTATTATATGCAAACTCTACAAATGGCAAACTTCGTCCCATGACTTAATATTTTTAGAAATAATAGCCCTAAGCAACACTCCTAATGTTCTATTAACCACCTCAGTTTGTTCATTAGTCTGAGGATGACATGTTGAAAACAACAATTTGGTACCCAATTTACCCCTACAATACTTTCCAAGAGTCACTTAAAAATTTAGCATCCTTATCACTGACAATTATTCTAGGGATTCCATGTAATCTTACTACTTCCCTCAAGAAGAAGTCATCAACATGTTTTGCATCATCCGTCTTGTTGCATGCAATAAAAGGAGTCATTTTACTAAATCTGTCTACCACAATAATAATGCTATCTTTACCATTTTTAGTGTGCGACAAACCAAAAACAAAATCCATAGATATATTAGTCCGAGGTTCGTTAGGTACATTCAAAGGAGTATACAATCCATTTAGTTGTGATCTAGATTTAACTTCTTTGCATTTAAAACATTGACTACAAAACTTATGAACATCATACTTCATCTTCGACCAAAAGAAGTGTTCATGCAACATATTATAAGTTTTATTAATCTCAAAATGTTCCATTAAGCCACCACCATGCCTCTTTTAAAGCAAATCTTTTATAGAGCATTTAGGAATACAAATTTTACTTTTCTTAAATAAAAATTCATGAAATACATCATAATCATCCACCGTTTTTTTTTTTTTTGCAAGACAAGATGCATAAATAATTCTAAAGTCATTGTCATCTCTCTATAATTCTTTAATATGCTCAAATCCAAGATTTGTTTGCACTAACAGAATTAAAAAGCTTATACCTTCTAGATAATGCATCATCTACCACATTATTCTTACCTTGCTTATATTTAATGACATACGAAAATATTTCAATAAACTGCACCCACTTTGCATGCCTACGGTTCAGTTTGCTTTGACCCTTAAGATACTTCAAGCTTTCATGATCAGAGTGAATCATAAATTCTCTAGGCCATAAGTAGTGTTGCCACCCTTACAATTGCGAACTAAAGCAAACAATTCTTTATCATAGGTAGGATAGTTTGATGCTGCCCCATTTAGTTTTTCACTAAAATACATTAAGGATTTTCCATCTTTCATCAAAACAACATCTATGCCCAAACCACTTGCATCACACTCAATTTCAAAAGTTTTATCAAAGTTAGGCAAGACAAGTAATGGTGCATTAGTTAATTTCTTCTTAAGCTCATTGAATGTATTCTCTTGCACCCTATTTAATAACAACATTTTTATTCACTAAGTTATTCAATGGTGCGACTTTGGTGCTAAAATCTTTTATAAATCTTCTATAGAAACTAGCTAACCCATGAAAACTACGAACTTCACTTGCATTTTTTGGTGTTGGCCAATCCCTAATTGCTTTAACTTTCTCTTCATCTACTCCTAATCCATTTTTACCAACTATGAAGCCAAGAAAGTTAACTTTTTCCATTCAAAAACTAAGAAAGTTAACTTTTTCCATGTAAAAACTACCGTTATTAAAATTAGCATAAAGTTTCTCTCTTTTAAGCGTAATCAAAACTGACTTAACATGCTCCACATTCTCATGCAAAATCTTTGAATAAATTAAAATATCATCAAAATACACAACAACATGCTTTCCTAAATATTCTCTCAAAACGTGATTCATTAAGCGCATAATGTACTAGGAGCATTAGTTAACCCTAAAGGCATAACAAGCTATTCATACAATCCAAACTTAGTTTTGAAAGCGGTTTTCCATTCATCTCCTATATGCATTCAAATTTGATGATATCCAGATTTCAAACAATCATTGTAAATAGACATGAACCATGCAATTCATCAAGTATATCGTCTAGCCTAGGAATAGGATGTCGATACTTTACTGTGATTTTGTTGATGACTCTACAATCCACTCACATGCACCACGTTCCATCTTTTTTTGATACCAATAAGACTGGTACAGAACATGGATTCAAACTCTCTCATATATATAGCCCTTCTCCATGAGCTCCTCTACTTGCCTCTGAATTTTTCAGTTGGGTTGTCTCTATAAGCTAGCCTATTAAGAATAGTCACCCATGGAATGTCTCTATAAGCTAGCCTATTAAGAATAGTCACCCATGGAATGACGTCTATTCTATGTTCAATACATCTAATGCGAGGTAGTCCTTTAGGTACTTCATCTTGGAACACATCCTTAAATTCATGTAAAAGAGGTTGAAACACACTAGGAAAAAACATGTTGTTATCGTTAGAGACCAAACATCCCATAAGTACAAAGATGATTTTTGTGAAAACATTGCCCTTCTAACCTCTCCAACTCTAGCCCAACAACTTACTTTCTTTCCTTTTCTTTCAATTTCATTCTTCTTTTCATTATTTTTTTTTCTCTCAATTCTTCTTCCTCGAACTCTTTTTTTTCTCCAACTTTAATTGATCAACAAATACATTTGCAGAACTCAAAGGTATAAGAGTGATTTTTTGTAAGATTCAAAAAATGAAGGAAAGCCACCTATGCAAGACCCAAAGGATCCAAGGAAGGAATTAAGAGGATTAAGAAAGGAAAAGGGTCTTATTAAGTCATTTATAGACCTTAAGAAGTAGTCTTAAGGACTTGAGGCATTTAGAGAAGGATTGGAAATGAAAGCGTAAGCGAAAAGGACGAAAATGTCATTTTTCTAATTATCAAGGATCTTTCTGGAATTTTAGTTTCTTATCTTGAAGGAATTTCAAGATGCTCTAGAAGGGAAAAATAACCAACAAGGAATGAGAAAGTTTTAGGAAAATTATGGATTTTTTGAGAAAATAATAATAAAATATTCAGAAAGTGACAAATTACCAAAATACCCTTGGAGTTAAGGATAATTACGAATTTGTCATTCTGCTGAAAAATCAAAACCTTCACCGTGCCTTCTGCACAAAATCCATTGAATCTCGACTCTCAGTCGTTGGATCTCCTCTAAACTTGGATATATTCTAGGAAACTCATGGATGATCACATCCAACGACTAGGATTCAAACCCAAAGTCGGTGAGACTTTGATCGAGTAGATAATTCCGACGAATTTTTCAGAAAATTCAACGATCAATTCACGACGATTCTGGAGCTCTCAATGTCGGTTTAAGTTTTCTCTATAAATTTTGAAGATGGGGCAATATTTTGGAACAACAATCGAGCAAGTTCGAGCTCCCAATCATTGGCAATAAGCATTTAGATTTTGGGTCTCCTATTCTTGAGTTTCTTCTAAATTCGAGAGCAATTCTCCGCCATTTCCTTTCAAACTTGTTCTATAGCTTCTAAAATGGATTACCCACATGTTCTATGAAGGAATAGAGTCTTGAAAGTGCCTAGAAACCATTCCCCCAATCCAATCCACCATTAAAGAGCTTCAAGGAAAACTCAAAATTCTAATTCGAGGGTACACAAGTATTCGTCAAGCAAGGACGACCCCAATAGATTTCTACACCTCCAAGGAATGTCTCCATAGAAGACCATGAAAAGAAATAACCTCAGGAACGTGCCTAATTGAAGAAAATCCATTTCAGACTCAAATGGGAGATAAGTGTCGAATTCTTATTTACGGCCTATTTTCCTTAAAATTAAGGATTTCTTTAGCTTTAGAGGAAGACTTTAAGTAACTTTGATGAAGGAATTGAGAGCTGAAACATCATAGAACAAGATACCCAAGAGATCGAATAATCGGAGGTGTCGGGTAACTTGCAGACCAAGAGTGGTTTCTCAAAATTAAGACCCCACACTCAAAGTCGTTCCTCCAAACCAATTCCTTAAGCTTGGGGGAAGAATAAGGAAAAAGTTCCATGAAGAAATCAAGCCCTGAAAACCCCTAGGATTGGCTACCTAATAAGAAATCCTCTGTTTATACTCCAGCGAGAAATCATATTTTGGACAAACTTCGGAAGTGAATATCTTAGGCTACAATCCACCAGAAGGTATGAAATCAATCCCTAGCTCTTGCTTGTAACACCATCTTTAAGTTTCATAAAGAAATCGAGGAGAGAAACGGCGTGATCAGAGCTAGGGAGGGCGAGTTTAAGATGGCGGTGTGATCGGTCGCGTGGGGAAGAAGACGATGACGTGGCTGGTTTAGTTGAACCGGCCATGTCAACCCAAAACTCGACCTTTCCTTGTTTTTTCTCAATTTTAACCCCCGTCTAGACCGGTTCTCATGAACAACTTTATGGTTCCAGAAACTAGACACATTAAGGAGTCTATGGAAGAGAGTTTGAGGTAATTCGGGTATCGAAAGCTTAAGAACGGAGGTCTCGAACGTCGACAACGAGGTAAGTAGCCACCTTGGACTTTTTGTTAAGAAAGACTTATAGGAATCGCTTGAAGTTCCATATGAACCCTAAACAAAGTATAAACTAAGGATACATGAAAGAAAAACCCTAGGAACCGTGAGTTAAGGCCTTGAATCGAACAAATTGCTCGAAATTTAGGTAATGTTAAAATAACCCACTAGATGAACTTCACTGCCTATGAAATTTTAATACTAAGCATATTATAATGAGGTTATATATGAAATTTGGTGGTCATTGGATAATGATAAGTAGGATAATTGTATGTGAAATAACCAAGAAATGGTACAAAAGAACCATAATGCCCCTAAGGAAGACTACCTACGGTTCATGACCTAGATGACCTCCAAATGCTATGGAACTCTGCAGTAGATCTTATTTTATGATATTTGATGATATGGTGAAGTTTGAAAGTCATTGGAGTACGTTAAGTAGCAAAACCAAGAATTAGGGGTAAAATGACCAAAATGCCCCTAGAACTACTTATGGAAATTCAAGGTCTATACGTGCTCCAAATGATTTGCTACTTTATAAGGTTTTATGAAGGACATGAAGATATGTTTGAGGACTCGAGTTGATGGGAGCAAGTTTGGAACCTAAACCAAGTTAGGACCAAGAAACACCTAAAGGAAACACCACAAAATTCTAGACTCTTCTATAACCCTATAAAGAACTCCCTAGGAATCTATGACCTTCTAGAATAACTTATGCTAAGATGGGTTCATATGGTTACAAATGCAAGTCACAACTTATACCTCAAGGAATTACAAACCTTAGAACTTACAAGATTGAGAATAATGAACAACACCAGATAAGCTTTACAACCACCCAAGTAAGAAGAATGCTAGGTACCACTCAAGGACGAGGGACCAAGGTCCCCAAATTCAGAAACTCAAGAATGCTAGGTAATACTCTAGTATGTCCAAAGTGACCCATGACCTCCCACCAAGCGGTGCTTTATGAGGCCCAAGAATTCCTCTTCTAGGTGGGATGCCCTGCACCGTGTTTCCTTTGCAGATGTCATGTTTGGCCTCATGTTTCCCTCACCTAGAAGAGATGCCCTGCACCAAGTTAAGGGTACCCAAAAGATTTGCAGGATGCCATGTTTAAGTATGCACCGAGCAAGTGACCTTTATGGTCTATCATGGGGAGTAGTATAGGGCCACAGAGGAACAAGGAAGAGAGTAAGTTACCTTAGCCAAGAATAAAAAAACCTCCTAAGACCTCCCACGGTACAACATGCTGATGACTTAGACTATGCTACTTGGAACGCATGAATCCTTGAGCGTAGTTACCAGACTGTATTATAGGGCAAGCTCTTGATGCAGTATTAGACTACATCGGTTGGAACGTAAGAAGCCTTTGATGTAGGTTTTCAGACTATGCCGCTTGGAATGCATGAAACCTTGGGCATAGGTTAAGCAGACCGTATCGAAGGGCAAGCCCTAAGATGTGGTAAGACTACGTCGCTTGGAACGCATGAAGCCTTGGACGTAGGTTAAAGCTGTGTTGCTTGGAACGCATGAAGCCTTGGTCACAGGATTGTCAAGTGCATGTTTAGTGCCGTAAATCCTTGGGGGAGTGTCTTGGAGAACGAATCAAGAATAGAACAAGAACCAAAAAAGTACCAGGAACAAGAGAAAGATCAAGGACTAGAACATGGATCAAAATCCTAGTTCTAAGGACAAGAACCAAAAAACATAGTACTAAGGCCCTAAAGGAAAACTAAGGTTTTAGAATTCAAGGACCAAGGTCCTCAAGAAAGATCAAGATAAGAACTCCAAGTCAAGAACAAGAATTAGAGGACTTAAGTACTTACAACAAGAACAAGAACGAGACAAGAACAAAGAATGTGGTACCCTAGCATATCAAGGACACGATGAAGAGCCTACAAGTAGGCTACTTACTGAGTCTTGTACTCCTTCCTTATTTTCCATTTTTTCCAGGTGATAAGAAGTTGGTCGAGGTCGGAAGCAGACTCTGGAGTAGGTGCCATACACAAACCTCACCGCGTTCTCAACCCTTTTTGTTTTACAATGTTTTGTGTATGTTCCATATTTGTATTTTAAATTACTAATGTACGCACACCATTTTGTTATAATGTAAATTATGTTTTAAATTTTAATTATTTTATTTCGCAAAAAAATTACCCATCTTTTAGAGCCATTGCGTCAGCCCAATCCGTACATTTTTCTACCCTCTTTTATAAAAGAATATCTATTAAAATAACTATCATACATAACCTTCCTATTAAATTGCCAAGGTCGGCCAAACAACATGTCTACCGCAAGCATTGTAGCACATCACAAAAAGCTTCATCTTTCCCAAAGTAAAAGATATTAAAACTTGAGAAACTACTTTCATTGGTCCACTGTCATTGAACCATTGAAGCTTACAAGGTTTAGGAGTGTTGGGTTGGAATTTGCAACCTTTTGATCAACATGACACTTACTATGTTGGTGCAACTTCCACTATCAATAACAAGAGTATAAGGAGTCCCCTTGACTAAATACCTTGTGTGAAATAGGTTGTCTCTTTGATCATCAACATTATTCTCCATAACTTGAGTTTTAAGTCTTCTTGTAACAAGTGCCAAATTACTCCCATCTTCCAATTCTTCCTAATCCTCGTCCCATCTTCCAATTCTTCCTAATCCTCAGCTCATCTTCTAATTCTTCCAACCTTGATAAGGCAACCCTAATTCTCAGTCCAACGATCCAAGCTTTTAATGAAGCAAGAACCCTTGAATTAAAGAAATTAACACCTCTTATACAAAATTCGAATCAACCAAAAGATAAGGCTAGAATTAGATTACCTATTAAGATAAAAAAAATCTAGAAGCAAGATTTGGAACCTTGTTCTAAATTTTGTCACTCCACAGTCGAACTTGATCAAGGCTTCATTGAATGGCTGAGATGCAATCTACGACAATAATTGCTTAGAACTTAGAAATGACAAAGATGATGCTAAGACTTTTAAGGGGCACGTCTCAACTTGAGAGATCAATTTCATTCATCAAAAATCTAATTTTTAGATAATAATTGGTGGGTATTTATAGTCTCCTCACAAAAGAAGTTAGTGGCCGGGATTTAATCCCGATCCCCTTAAATCTACACAAAAGACAGAGTCTATTTGACCGTTAAAAACTTTATGAAATTAAAAAAATAATAAACAAGATTTTCTAACAACTCATGAAATGATGCTTGCAACTTCATCAGTTACTTCAACTGTGCATATATTCACTTCTGAAGCTCCAAATGGTCCTTCCTCAATCGAATCAGCTTGTAACACGTGAAATGATTGTTGAACCGAGCCTATCCAATTTTATAGATGAAGAATGAATGCTTGTTGAATCTTCTTGGCCTTGGATCGTGTAGTAGGTCTAGTTGGAACATTTGGAAGACCGTGATTCTTATCAGTACCACTCATTGTTCTCCTTTTGAATTTTTTTATGAATTTAATCCACTTACGTCTCTTGATTTGCTTCCTATTCCTTCTAATATTTTTGTGAGTGAAACAACCACGAGTAATGCAGATTTGATCAAAACATTGCACAGAGAGGTGAAGGAGAGAATTGAGAAACAATTTCAAAGTTGCTTCAAGGAATAACAGGACGGAAGGAAATCATTTTTTGAACCCGGTGACTTGGTTTGGATAACCCTTATCAAGTCCTTGAAAAAATTAATAACAATGCATATAAAATTGATTTTCCTGGAGAATTTTCAGTACATTCTACTTTCAATGTTGCTGACTTGAATCTTTTTGATGTAGGTGATGATTTTTCTAATTCGAGGACGAATCATTTTGAAAAGTGCAAAGATGATAAGGATCTCGGTGTTCCAAATGTTTCAACTGGACCTATTATACGATGAAAGCCCAAGAAAATTCAACGATCATTCATTCTTCATCTAAAAAATTGGCTAGGCTCGGTTCAACCATTATTTCATGTGTTACAAGCTGATTTGATTGTGGAAGGACCATTTGGAGCTTCAGATGTGAATATTTGCACGATGGAAGTAGTAGATGAAGTTGCTATAAATTGCACTTGATTGATAAGTTGTTAGAAAACTTTATTTATTATTTTTAATCTCATAATTCTTGTAATGGCCAAAAGGGGCAGTTATTTGTCAAATTGACTTCTCCTTCGGTGGAGATTTAAAGGGATCAAAATTAAATTGACCATTAACTTCTTTAGTGGACATTTAAGAATGGAAAGTTTCTTTAGTAGAGAGACTATAAATACCTACAATTTATTATGTAAAAGACAGATTTCGGATGAATGAAATTGAGATCTAAAATTGAGACTTATATACTTAGAAATTCGAGCATATTTCTAAGTTCCAAGCAATTCTTGTGGTAGATTGCATTTGAGCAATTCAATCAAACCTTGATCAAATTATATTGTGGAGTGACTCACTTTGGAACAAGGTTCCAAATCTTACTTTTAGATATTTTATCTTAAGAGGTAATCTAATTTTAGCCTATCTCTTGGTTGATCCGAATTTTGTATAAGGATGATAATTTATTTGATTAAGGGTTCTTGCTCCAATAAAAGCTTGGATCGTTGGGCTGAGGATTAAGGTTGCCTTATTACGTGTAAGAGGTCTAGTTGGAACATTTGGAACATCGTGATTCTTATCATCTTCCCTCTCTTCAAAATGATTTATCATCGAATCTGGAAAATCATCTCCTACATTAAAAGTATTCAAGTCAGCAACATTGAAAGTAGGATGTACTGAAAATTTATGTGAAGATCAATTTTATAGGAATTACTATTAATACTTTCAAGGACATGGTCATCCCTCTTGGATATAATTTTGTCTTCCTTTGAGATAGGAATAGCTCATTGCAAAAATGTATCCAAACCCAGTCTCCGTGTTGAAAAATGATTTCCTTCCGTCTTTTAGGATGTGTCGGTACTTTCCCATGATTTTGTTGATGACTCTACAATCCACGAACATGTGCTAAGTTTCATCTTTCTTTAGCGCCAATAAGACTGGTACAGTACATGGACTCAAACTTTCTCGTATATAACCTTTCTCCATGAGCTCCTCCACTTGCCTTTGAATTTCTTTAGTTTAGGTTGGATTGGTAAGCTGATCTATTAAGAAAGACAGCCCCCTGAATGAGGTCTATTTTTATTCAATACCTCTAATGGGAGGTAGTTCTTTAGGTACTTCATCTTCAAACACGTCCTCAATTTCCTATAAAAGATATGGAAACACAGTAATAAATGACAAGTTGTTGTCCTTAGAGACCAAATATCCTTCCTTATACATAAGTACAAAAATGGTTTTTTTGTGAAAACATTGCTCTTCTCACCTTTCCGACCCTAGCCAAACAACTCACTTTTTTTTTCTTCTTCTTTTCATTAATTTTTTTTTCTTTGAGTTTTCTCTAATTTTTCACTCAAGTCTTGCTTTTCTTTCGATTCTTTTTCCTCAAACTCTTTTTTTTTTCCCTCTAAATTTAATCGATCATAAAATACATTTGCAGAATTCAAAGGTATAAGAGTTGTTTTTCTACCATCTTTTATAAAAGAATACCTATTCAAATAATCATCATACATGACCTTTCTATCAAATTGCCATGGTCGGCCAATCTCCAGCAAGTAAAGTTTAGGATGGTGTTGGGTTGAAATTTGCAACCTTTTGATCAACACAGTATTTACTACATTGGTACAACTTCCACTATCAATGACAAGACTACAAGAAGTTCTCTTGGCTAAACACCGGTGTTTATTACACACAAAGGTAGACTATTTGGAAAAGTGACTAAATTATGATCAAGGTAGGCTAATATATATATAAAGCAATTCTTATAGTAGCAAGCTATTCAAGACAATCAAGATAAGATAATTATGAAGTAACAACAAAATAAAACAAAGAAATGTCAAACAAATAAGGAACACAATTATTTTTGGATAGAATTGCACACTAAAAAAATGAATTCAAAAAATAAAGGTGGTTACAATTTTGAGCTGATCTAACTTTCCTTTTTACTGAATACGAGCAAATTCAGAAGTTATTTCGAAGTGTAAATTATGAAAAATATTACATACCGCTGAAAAGAAGAATTCCAATCATAAAATTCTTATGATTTTATCCAAGTCAAATTCTTCTTTCAAATCATCGTATTACTTGTTTTTTTATAGCTCTAGTTATGAATCATGCATATTGTGGATGACAGACCTAAATATATTTTAACAATTAAAGTATATCAATAAATAAACGGGAATAACTTTTAAACTTTCAATGAGATAATTAACTCACTAGTAGATGTTGTCTGCCTTGGCTCGTTATGTATCGCCATCAGCCGCACAGTTTTAAAACTCGTCCACCGGGAAGAGGTTTCCACACTCTTATAATGAATGCTTCGTTCCCCTCTCCAACTGATGTGGAATCTCACAATCCACTCCTTTTGGGCTCTAGCGTCCTCGCTAGCACACCGTTGGTGCCTAGCTCTAATACCATTTGTAACAGCCCAAACTTATTGCTATCAGATATTATCGGTTTTGGCCCATTACGTATCGCCATCAGCCTCTTTTAAAACACATGCACTGTGGAGAGATTTCCACGCTTTTATAAAGAATGCTCATTCCTCTATCCAACAGATCTCACATACAATTTATAGTGCTATATTTGCGACCACAAATATATCATTTAAGTAACTTTCAAATACTTGTTTATTGTATGTGCTATAGGCTGTTTCAAAGTATTTTTCCTTTTGTTTTTGTTTCACTCTCCTTCCTAAAAAAAACTCATTTAGTAAATATTATACACACATATGTATAAACAACTTTTAATAATGTTTTTCAAAAACTACCCTACTTCCATAAAAAGTTACGTGTTTTTGTTCTTGATTTTTTTGATATATCTCATATATAAGTATCAAAAAAAAAAAAAAAAAAAAAAAA
>NW_019268528.1:4847612-4868670 GCF_002738365.1 Cucurbita moschata
AAAAAAAAAAAAAAAAAAAAAAAAAAAAAAAAAAAAAAAAAAAAAAAAAAACTTATGATCTTTATTTTTTAATTCATGATAAAAAAAAAAAATCATACTTATGGATTGCATCATCAAATCCTTCAAAAACGTGTTAAAAGAGGAGTTTTATTAGAAAGGAGATTAGAGAGAGCTAGAACTGGTCATGATGTAGCCCGAAACTATAGCCATGGCAATCAGAATTCTTATCTCCCTGTTCCTCTCCTCTAGTAGACCTTGTTTTTCGGGTGGTGTGCTAAAAATCATGTTGCAACTCGCTTGTGCTCTGGGTGCAATCTTCTCGACATTTAACATGCTTCTATAATCTTTTTTGAAGAATAATTCAATCCCTTCTTGAAGTGCTTCATTCACTGTCTTGTATGCATTTTCACATACTATAAGGCCGTTCTTCAATGCAGGATCAGTTATTGTTGGTAGAAGCTCTTGAATATACCTGTTAAGAATGCAAGTATTCATCTTAACCTATCAACTTAAACCCTTTGTAACTTTTTAAATGTTATGTATTTTTCACAACAATACCGAAGTGTTTTGCTTGCATTGGCTTGAGCTTGGAAAATTGCTATTTGGGTTAGTCCTATATCGTCTGTCGGACCATTTAGATTCTCATGGAAGGTTTGACTGCAAAACCCGAATTCCTCCATTTGATGACACAAGTTATCGATCCTATCCTCAGTGTCACTGTCACCCACTACTGATTGAACAATAAAGAAGACGACGATCAAGACAAGCAACATCAGAGAAGACGGAAAACATCTTGTAAAAACCATATTGGATTTTGACAAAGTGAAGGGGATGAATGTCTATTTTATGGGACCGTCTTTAGTAATGGGTAGCTCGAGTTATCCAATAATACTCGCTTCTCTCCCTTTATTTCCCTTCCATTTTCCATAAATAGTCTCTTTTTAAGTTGGATTTTGTTAGTTTAACACTATTGTGAGCGTCAGAGAATCAAATTATGGCCTTTGAAATAATAATTAAAATCTTATTTGTTAAACTATGTGAAAACTGACCTTCATCCAACAATTCTATTTTTAATATAATAAATACGAAATAACCTTCTTAAGTTAGTTCGGAAAAACTAGCAATCGAAATAGTCTTAGTATTAGTTTTAAAAATGGGAATTTCAATGCGTTATATTAGCTCAAATTCGAAGCTAAATACTCCATACCATATAAATTTAAATATAACTCAATTAATTCAATATGCTCTCCATTTTTGCTCTCCTTAATTCAAAGAAGTACCATATGTTTTTTTTTTTTTTTGTCATTTTAGTCAAATAAATTTGATGCTTAAATGAGAAATTTATGAATGAACCAAGAGCACACCGGCATGAGAACGGTTTTGGATATAATGGTTAAGAAATGCATACTAGAATTGATAGTTAATATCTATACCAAAAGTGCATATTTCTTTCTGGTGGCTCCATCGTACGAGCTCTAAAGTTAAACGTGTCTTCATATACCATATAAGATACAACAAATGTAGGAGCCTTTAGAGTAATGCTATGTAGGATAACTAAGAAACACTTCAAGACAAATAGGTAATCGATATGAATCCTAGGCACGAGAAACATTTTAGTGTGCACTACACTGCAATAACTTATTTTGTTAAAAATTAAATAATTAAAGAACTTTCTCCGTCTTTTAATATTTTCTAAAAAAATATTACTTTCTATTATATGTTTTAATATAAATCTTTCAAAATAAAGATTTGTTGAAAAAGAGAAACAGGCATTTTAAATTCCAAAAGAGTCTAGATAGAGTTAAGAGTAGGGTCGTTAAGATGCAATCATGGAGCCGGAAACTATAGCTACGGCAATGAGAATCCTCATCTCCCTGTTCCTCTCCTCTAGTGGGCTTTGTTTCTCGGGTGGTCGCCTGTGCTCTCGGTGCAACCTTCTCGGCATTCAACATGCTTCTATAATCCTTTTTGAAGAATAACTCAATTCCTTCTTGAAATGCTTCACTCAGTGTCTTGTATGCATTTTCACAAACTATGAGGTCATTCTTCAATGCAGGATCGGTTGTCGATGGCAGAAGCTCTTGAATATACCTGTTAAAATACAATTATTTATAGTAACCTATCATCTTATTTGTAGTTTTAACAATAATACCCAAGTTCTCATGCTTTAGAATTAATTTTTATAAATAAATTCATAAATTTTTAATTTTATATATTTATGATAACTCATTCCATTATGAAAGCATTCCTCGTTATTAATTTACTTTGATAGTGTGTCGTTATTAATTTACATATATGCGTTTTTATAACCTCAAAATGAAACCTTTGACTTTACTTGAGGTATTCCAAGAGTTTGTAATCTTTATACCTTATCATCATAATTAGAAACTGGGAATGTAACCTAGAAATAAATAAAAAAATCTTAAAACTTAAAATACATAAATGAAAAATCATATGCAAAAGACAACTTTTCTTACCCATAGCAGTCATGGATGTTACAAAGAAAAGTGATTTTAAGACTTTTAAAACAAATGAAATATGCAAAAGAGGTAATTTGTTAAAATCAGGTGAGGGTTCCCTTTAAAAAGGTTAAAAGGTGAGCAACCTAAAAAAATTTAATCAAACAACATAAAAACTTAAAACCACGAGTTAACTCGGTGTCACTCCCTAGTCCCTATAAACTAGATGTCCACAAACACAGTTTAAACCAATGAACAACTAAGTGTGGAAACGTCTATCAATAAAAAAATAAATAAAAATAAAAACATAAAACTCTTGAGTCCCCCATGACTGACTTCTCTACCCTGCTCGTTGTCACAATAGCACTTTGATGGCAGCAGACTTGTAATTGTGCGACACTCACTTCTCAGTAACAAGTGAGTTAAGCCTATTCATTCTCGCGTCGCCTACGGCCAAACGACATATGCTCGAGCCTCTGACCCTAGTTCAAGAAGAAAGTTTTAGAAAGCGGGGGAGAGAGATTTCGAAATAGAGTTTTGAAATCAAGATTTGAGAAATTGAAATTGGTGTTATATGGGAATGTAAGCAAAAGGCAACAACAACAGCTTACTGCATATAACTATCGGGTAGAGAGAAGTTGACAACTAATCATATCCCCTTATAGTACATTTTGAGGCATTTTAGCCCTTGCAGGTGTATACATGATTTTGGTGAACGGTCATACACCATCATACTGACCCAATATGAAATGGTAAAGACCTATCTAGGATGAAAGCATGTAAAAGGGGTTTGGAACGAGCATGCAACCATGGACAACACGTCCTGGACAAGCAAGACCGGGACATCTGTCATGCAGCCTTTGACAACACGCCTTGGACATGTATGACCGTGACATCCTCCCCCACTTAATTGGTTGACGTCCTTGTCAACCGACCCAAACAAGCAAGTCTAGGACTCAATTGGTTGACATCCCTGTCAACCGACCCAAACAAGCAAGACTAGGACATCTATCATGCGGCCATAAGCAACATGCTTTGGACAAGCATGATCGTGACATCCTCCCCCACTCAATTGGTTGACGTCTATGTCAACCGACTTGTTACAACTCTGTGTTGTAGGCTGAGATTGACTTTTAGGTCTCTTCAATGTGTTTCCAGCTGATTTCAGTGTTGTGGAGTCTCGTCAATTCTGTAAGGAGGTTTTGAGAACTATTTCTGGGTTCGTCGGCTCTTAGCGTCTCCTCTGTCAAAGTTTCTCCTACATCTTTTGCTTCAGGATTCTTCTTCTTTATGTGAGGTAATGTCTCCTCTTTGTGCTTGATGTCTTTTACTTAAGAAGAGTAGCGTTTCATGTTACTAACGTGGACAACAGGGCTAGTCCACATCCGTGGGAGCAAATGGATCCTATACGACGCCTTTCCAATCTTATGAATAACTTCGACTGGTCCATAGTATTTTCTCACCAGTCTTTGACTCTTGTTGTTTTGATCTCGGAGTTGATCTGACCTCAACTTGATTAGAACTCTCTCTCCTTCTTGAAACAGTCCTGGTCCTTTTAACCGACCCTTCTCTTTCTCTGTCTTGATGGTACTTCTACGTGACCATGTGTTGTTTCTGAGGTTTGTCTCTTTCTCACTCCCTCAGCAGTAGTGTTGGCTTGTTGTCTCTCTCTAACACTTGGATGATAACTAATGGTGGTATTTGAGGGCCTGATGGACCCAACTATTAGTAAGTCATTTAGCTGCTCGTAGAAATCGACTAGTTAGGGTTCAGCCGTATGACATTCGTTCGTGGAAGGTGATTCTGCCCCTGATATGACATCAACTTTGCTATTTATCTTCCTAGCTAGAGATAAATACTTTGTTCGACTTCCTTGTCTCATGTTGTGATGTTTTTGAGTTGACCGTGAGACTTTTGTTGAGGTTGGCTCGCTCGAGCTTCCCTCTTCTGATACGGTAATGGCAGCGAGTGTAAGTTCATCACGGCTTAGATCCTACCTCAACTGTAGTGTTGCCATCTTTTTCACCCTTTCTGGTTGGCGGGTGTTAGTCTGGATAATTGTTGGGTTTGACCCTGTTACTACTGAACTTTTTGCTAGGGGCATGGGGATGACTTTGTGTTCTAGTAGGGAAGTCCATCCCTAACACGATATCGATGTCATCCATCTTGACTATCACCAAGTCTGTTCGTCAAGTCAAAGTCCCCAATTTGATGGGAGTTCTTTTCGCAACTCCTAATAAAGGTAAGGCTACTGAATTGACGGCCTTAATCTTCCCTACATCTCGAAGTCTAGCGAAAAAAGGCTATTGGGCCAATCAACCTAGATATGAAGCCTCGAAAATCACGTAACGGAAGACTCAATGACTAATAAAGGTAAGGCTGCTGAATTGACGGCCTTAATCTTCCCTACATCTCGAAGTCTAGCGAAAAAAGTCTATTGGGCCAATCAACCTAGATTTGAAGCCTCGAAAATCACGTAACGGAAGACTCAATGGCTCTTCGTCTAGCGAAAACAGCCTGTTGGGCCAATCAACCTAGACCTCGGATACTAAGTTTAGTTCATAAATTTATTTCTTCGCTAAATCAAGCGTATAATGTGCTCACAATCGTTCCACGCACCCTAGTCCTCTGTGATTCCTACCAGTATTTTTTCAATAAAAGTCCTGCTGGTTCGCGGACTTATCAAGCTCTAAAACTGACGTGATAACCAACTACACCACGACACCATTGAAGGCTTCCCCAGAAGGTCAGACAACTATAGAGTAAAGCCGAAACTTCCTGGAGCCTAGAGAAAAGCTCGCGGAAACCTACCAGGAACTCGATGCGATGAGAGCCTACAAGTAGGCTGCTTACTGAGTACTTTTTTACTCGCCGCCTTTTAGATTTCTTTTTCAGGTCTTCGCTAACTGTCGCTCGAGGTGGGGGAGCGTTTGAAAGCTGCATTGTCACTTGAGGGTCGTTTATGAGTGTCGACCCGGTCTCTGTACTTTGGGCCTTTCATATTTCGTTCGAAACAGTATCCCGAACCCTTTCTCCGTCTGTAACAAACCTTTCACAACACATGTTTGCATTGCTTTTCAATTTGTTTTGGTCGAGGTGCCGTTTCGATTTTAAATTGCGTTATTTTAATGTTCAACTTAATTTTACTTTTATTTTTATTTTCCTTTCTTTTTGTCATTTTCGTCACGGTTTGAGATTTGAAGCCTCGAAAATCACGTAACGGAAGACTCAATGACTCTTCGTCTAGCGAAAACAGCCTGTTGGGCCAATCAACCTAGACCTCGGATACTAAGTTTAGTTCATAAATTTATTTCTTGGCTAAATCAAGCATATAACGTGCTCACAATCGTTCCACCCACCCTAGTCCTCTGTGATTCCTACCAGTATTTTTTCAATAAAAGTCCTGCTGGTTCTCGGACTTATCAAGCTCTAAAGCTCTTAAACTTTCTCGTAAAGGTCTAAAATGAATCCACATTATAAATAGAGAAGACTAAAAAAGTAAAATTTTCAAGTATGGCATCGCCCAGACTTGAACTGGAGACCTTCAGTGTGTTAGACTGACGTGATAACCAACTACACCACGACACCATTGAAGGCTTCCCCAGAAGGTCAGACAACTATAGAGTAAAGCCGAAACTTCCTGGAGCCTAGAGAAAAGCTCGCGGAAACCTACCAGGAACTCGATGCGATGAGAGCCTACAAGTAGGCTGCTTACTGAGTACTTTTTTACTCGCCGCCTTTTAGATTTCTTTTTCAGGTCTTCGCTAACTGTCGCTCGAGGTGGGGGAGCGTTTGAGAGCTGCATTGTCACTTGAGGGTCGTTTATGAGTGTCGACCCGGTCTCTGTACTTTGGGCCTTTCATATTTCCTTCGAAACAGTATCCCGAGCCCTTTCTCCGTCTGTAACAAACCTTTCACAACACATGTTTGCATTGCTTTTCAATTTGTTTTGGTCGAGGTGCCGTTTCGATTTTAAATTGCGTTATTTTAATGTTCAACTTAATTTTACTTTTATTTTTATTTTCCTTTCTTTTTGTCATTTTCGTCACGGTTTGAGATTTGAAGCCTCGAAAATCACGTAACGGAAGACTCAATGACTCTTCGTCTAGCGAAAACAGCCTGTTGGGCCAATCAACCTAGACCTCGGATACTAAGTTTAGTTCATAAATTTATTTCTTGGCTAAATCAAGCATATAACGTGCTCACAATCGTTCCACCCACCCTAGTCCTCTGTGATTCCTACCAGTATTTTTTCAATAAAAGTCGTGCTGGTTCTCGGACTTATCAAGCTCTAAAGCTCTTAAACTTTCTCGTAAAGGTCTAAAATGAATCCACATTATAAATAGAGAAGACTAAAAAAGTAAAATTTTCAAATATGGCGTCGCCCAGACTTGAACTGGAGACCTTCAGTGTGTTAGACTGACGTGATAACCAACTACACCACGACACCATTGAAGGCTTCCCCAGAAGGTCAGACAACTATAGAGTAAAGCCGAAACTTCCTGGAGCCTAGAGAAAAGCTCGCGAAAACCTACCAGGAACTCGATGCGATGAGAGCCTACAAGTAGGCTGCTTACTGAGTACTTTTTTACTCGCCGCCTTTTAGATTTCTTTTTCAGGTCTTCGCTAACTGTCGCTCGAGGTGGGGGAGCGTTTGAGAGCTGCATTGTCACTTGAGGGTCGTTTATGAGTGTCGACCCGGTCTCTGTACTTTGGGCCTTTCATATTTCGTTCGAAACAGTATCCCGAACCCTTTCTCCGTCTGTAACAAACCTTTCACAACACATGTTTGCATTGCTTTTCAATTTGTTTTGGTCGAGGTGCCGTTTCGATTTTAAATTGCGTTATTTTAATGTTCAACTTAATTTTACTTTTATTTTTATTTTCCTTTCTTTTTGTCATTTTCGTCACGGTTTGAGATTTGAAGCCTCGAAAATCACGTAACGGAAGACTCAATGACTCTTCGTCTAGCGAAAACAGCCTGTTGGGCCAATCAACCTAGACCTCGGATACTAAGTTTAGTTCATAAATTTATTTCTTGGCTAAATCAAGCATATAACGTGCTCACAATCGTTCCACCCACCCTAGTCCTCTGTGATTCCTACCAGTATTTTTTCAATAAAAGTCGTGCTGGTTCTCGGACTTATCAAGCTCTAAAGCTCTTAAACTTTCTCGTAAAGGTCTAAAATGAATCCACATTATAAATAGAGAAGACTAAAAAAGTAAAATTTTCAAATATGGCGTCGCCCAGACTTGAACTGGAGACCTTCAGTGTGTTAGACTGACGTGATAACCAACTACACCACGACACCATTGAAGGCTTCCCCAGAAGGTCAGACAACTATAGAGTAAAGCCGAAACTTCCTGGAGCCTAGAGAAAAGCTCGCGGAAACCTACCAGGAACTCGATGCGATGAGAGCCTACAAGTAGGCTGCTTACTGAGTACTTTTTTACTCGCCGCCTTTTAGATTTCTTTTTCAGGTCTTCGCTAACTGTCGCTCGAGGTGGGGGAGCGTTTGAGAGCTGCATTGTCACTTGAGGGTCGTTTATGAGTGTCGACCCGGTCTCTGTACTTTGGGCCTTTCATATTTCGTTCGAAACAGTATCCCGAACCCTTTCTCCGTCTGTAACAAACCTTTCACAACACATGTTTGCATTGCTTTTCAATTTGTTTTGGTCGAGGTGCCGTTTCGATTTTAAATTGCGTTATTTTAATGTTCAACTTAATTTTACTTTTATTTTTATTTTCCTTTCTTTTTGTCATTTTCGTCACGGTTTGAGATTTGAAGCCTCGAAAATCACGTAACGGAAGACTCAATGACTCTTCGTCTAGCGAAAACAGCCTGTTGGGCCAATCAACCTAGACCTCGGATACTAAGTTTAGTTCATAAATTTATTTCTTGGCTAAATCAAGCATATAACGTGCTCACAATCGTTCCACCCACCCTAGTCCTCTGTGATTCCTACCAGTATTTTTTCAATAAAAGTCGTGCTGGTTCTCGGACTTATCAAGCTCTAAAGCTCTTAAACTTTCTCGTAAAGGTCTAAAATGAATCCACATTATAAATAGAGAAGACTAAAAAAGTAAAATTTTCAAATATGGCGTCGCCCAGACTTGAACTGGAGACCTTCAGTGTGTTAGACTGACGTGATAACCAACTACACCACGACACCATTGAAGGCTTCCCCAGAAGGTCAGACAACTATAGAGTAAGGCCGAAACTTCCTGGAGCCTAGAGAAAAGCTCGCGGAAACCTACCAGGAACTCGATGCGATGAGAGCCTACAAGTAGGCTGCTTACTGAGTACTTTTTTACTCGCCGCCTTTTAGATTTCTTTTTCAGGTCTTCGCTAACTGTCGCTCGAGGTGGGGGAGCGTTTGAGAGCTGCATTGTCACTTGAGGGTCGTTTATGAGTGTCGACCCGGTCTCTGTACTTTGGGCCTTTCATATTTCGTTCGAAACAGTATCCCGAACCCTTTCTCCGTCTGTAACAAACCTTTCACAACACATGTTTGCATTGCTTTTCAATTTGTTTTGGTCGAGGTGCCGTTTCGATTTTAAATTGCGTTATTTTAATGTTCAACTTAATTTTACTTTTATTTTTATTTTCCCTTCTTTTTGTCATTTTCGTCACGGTTTGAGATTTGAAGCCTCGAAAATCACGTAACGGAAGACTCAATGACTCTTCGTCTAGCGAAAACAGCCTGTTGGGCCAATCAACCTAGACCTCGGATACTAAGTTTAGTTCATAAATTTATTTCTTGGCTAAATCAAGCATATAACGTGCTCACAATCGTTCCACCCACCCTAGTCCTCTGTGATTCCTACCAGTATTTTTTCAATAAAAGTCGTGCTGGTTCTCGGACTTATCAAGCTCTAAAGCTCTTAAACTTTCTCGTAAAGGTCTAAAATGAATCCACATTATAAATAGAGAAGACTAAAAAAGTAAAATTTTCAAATATGGCGTCGCCCAGACTTGAACTGGAGACCTTCAGTGTGTTAGACTGACGTGATAACCAACTACACCACGACACCATTGAAGGCTTCCCCAGAAGGTCAGACAACTATAGAGTAAAGCCGAAACTTCCTGGAGCCTAGAGAAAAGCTCGCGGAAACCTACCAGGAACTCGATGCGATGAGAGCCTACAAGTAGGCTGCTTACTGAGTACTTTTTTACTCGCCGCCTTTTAGATTTCTTTTTCAGGTCTTCGCTAACTGTCGCTCGAGGTGGGGGAGCGTTTGAGAGCTGCATTGTCACTTGAGGGTCGTTTATGAGTGTCGACCCGGTCTCTGTACTTTGGGCCTTTCATATTTCATTCGAAACAGTATCCCGAGCCCTTTCTCCGTCTGTAACAAACCTTTCACAACACATGTTTGCATTGCTTTTCAATTTGTTTTGGTCGAGGTGCCGTTTCGATTTTAAATTGCGTTATTTTAATGTTCAACTTAATTTTACTTTTATTTTTATTTTCCTTTCTTTTTGTCATTTTCGTCACGGTTTGAGATTTGAAGCCTCGAAAATCACGTAACGGAAGACTCAATGACTCTTCGTCTAGCGAAAACAGCCTGTTGGGCCAATCAACCTAGACCTCGGATACTAAGTTTAGTTCATAAATTTATTTCTTGGCTAAATCAAGCATATAACGTGCTCACAATCGTTCCACCCACCCTAGTCCTCTGTGATTCCTACCAGTATTTTTCAATAAAAGTCCTGCTGGTTCTCGGACTTATCAAGCTCTAAAGCTCTTAAACTTTCTCGTAAAGGTCTAAAATGAATCCACATTATAAATAGAGAAGACTAAAAAAGTAAAATTTTCAAATATGGCATCGCCCAGACTTGAACTGGAGACCTTCAGTGTGTTAGACTGACGTGATAACCAACTACACCACGACACCATTGAAGGCTTCCCCAGAAGGTCAGACAATTATAGAGTAAAGCCGAAACTTCCTGGAGCCTAGAGAAAAGCTCGCGGAAACCTACCAGGAACTCGATGCGATTAGAGCCTACAAGTAGGCTGCTTACTGAGTACTTTTTTACTCGCCGCCTTTTAGATTTCTTTTTCAGGTCTTCGCTAACTGTCGCTCGAGGTGGGGGAGCGTTTGAGAGCTGCATTGTCACTTGAGGGTCGTTTATGAGTGTCGACCCGGTCTCTGTACTTTGGGCCTTTCATATTTCGTTCGAAACAGTATCCCGAACCCTTTCTCCGTCTGTAACAAACCTTTCACAACACATGTTTGCATTGCTTTTCAATTTGTTTTGGTCGAGGTGCCGTTTCGATTTTAAATTGCGTTATTTTAATGTTCAACTTAATTTTACTTTTATTTTTATTTTCCTTTCTTTTTGTCATTTTCGTCACGGTTTGAGATTTGAAGCCTCGAAAATCACGTAACGGAAGACTCAATGACTCTTCGTCTAGCGAAAACAGCCTGTTGGGCCAATCAACCTAGACCTCGGATACTAAGTTTAGTTCATAAATTTATTTCTTGGCTAAATCAAGCATATAACGTGCTCACAATCGTTCCACCCACCCTAGTCCTCTGTGATTCCTACCAGTATTTTTTCAATAAAAGTCGTGCTGGTTCTCGGACTTATCAAGCTCTAAAGCTCTTAAACTTTCTCGTAAAGGTCTAAAATGAATCCACATTATAAATAGAGAAGACTAAAAAAGTAAAATTTTCAAATATGGCGTCGCCCAGACTTGAACTGGAGACCTTCAGTGTGTTAGACTGACGTGATAACCAACTACACCACGACACCATTGAAGGCTTCCCCAGAAGGTCAGACAACTATAGAGTAAAGCCGAAACTTCCTGGAGCCTAGAGAAAAGCTCGCGGAAACCTACCAGGAACTCGATGCGATGAGAGCCTACAAGTAGGCTGCTTACTGAGTACTTTTTTACTCGCCGCCTTTTAGATTTCTTTTTCAGGTCTTCGCTAACTGTCGCTCGAGGTGGGGGAGCGTTTGAGAGCTGCATTGTCACTTGAGGGTCGTTTATGAGTGTCGACCCGGTCTCTGTACTTTGGGCCTTTCATATTTCGTTCGAAACAGTATCCCGAACCCTTTCTCCGTCTGTAACAAACCTTTCACAACACATGTTTGCATTGCTTTTCAATTTGTTTTGGTCGAGGTGCCGTTTCGATTTTAAATTGCGTTATTTTAATGTTCAACTTAATTTTACTTTTATTTTTATTTTCCTTTCTTTTTGTCATTTTCGTCACGGTTTGAGATTTGAAGCCTCGAAAATCACGTAACGGAAGACTCAATGACTCTTCGTCTAGCGAAAACAGCCTGTTGGGCCAATCAACCTAGACCTCGGATACTAAGTTTAGTTCATAAATTTATTTCTTGGCTAAATCAAGCATATAACGTGCTCACAATCGTTCCACCCACCCTAGTCCTCTGTGATTCCTACCAGTATTTTTTCAATAAAAGTCGTGCTGGTTCTCGGACTTATCAAGCTCTAAAGCTCTTAAACTTTCTCGTAAAGGTCTAAAATGAATCCACATTATAAATAGAGAAGACTAAAAAAGTAAAATTTTCAAATATGGCGTCGCCCAGACTTGAACTGGAGACCTTCAGTGTGTTAGACTGACGTGATAACCAACTACACCACGACACCATTGAAGGCTTCCCCAGAAGGTCAGACAACTATAGAGTAAAGCCGAAACTTCCTGGAGCCTAGAGAAAAGCTCGCGGAAACCTACCAGGAACTCGATGCGATGAGAGCCTACAAGTAGGCTGCTTACTGAGTACTTTTTTACTCGCCGCCTTTTAGATTTCTTTTTCAGGTCTTCGCTAACTGTCGCTCGAGGTGGGGGAGCGTTTGAGAGCTGCATTGTCACTTGAGGGTCGTTTATGAGTGTCGACCCGGTCTCTGTACTTTGGGCCTTTCATATTTCGTTCGAAACAGTATCCCGAACCCTTTCTCCGTCTGTAACAAACCTTTCACAACACATGTTTGCATTGCTTTTCAATTTGTTTTGGTCGAGGTGCCGTTTCGATTTTAAATTGCGTTATTTTAATGTTCAACTTAATTTTACTTTTATTTTTATTTTCCTTTCTTTTTGTCATTTTCGTCACGGTTTGAGATTTGAAGCCTCGAAAATCACGTAACGGAAGACTCAATGACTCTTCGTCTAGCGAAAACAGCCTGTTGGGCCAATCAACCTAGACCTCGGATACTAAGTTTAGTTCATAAATTTATTTCTTGGCTAAATCAAGCATATAACGTGCTCACAATCGTTCCACCCACCCTAGTCCTCTGTGATTCCTACCAGTATTTTTTCAATAAAAGTCGTGCTGGTTCTCGGACTTATCAAGCTCTAAAGCTCTTAAACTTTCTCGTAAAGGTCTAAAATGAATCCACATTATAAATAGAGAAGACTAAAAAAGTAAAATTTTCAAATATGGCGTCGCCCAGACTTGAACTGGAGACCTTCAGTGTGTTAGACTGACGTGATAACCAACTACACCACGACACCATTGAAGGCTTCCCCAGAAGGTCAGACAACTATAGAGTAAAGCCGAAACTTCCTGGAGCCTAGAGAAAAGCTCGCGGAAACCTACCAGGAACTCGATGCGATGAGAGCCTACAAGTAGGCTGCTTACTGAGTACTTTTTTACTCGCCGCCTTTTAGATTTCTTTTTCAGGTCTTCGCTAACTGTCGCTCGAGGTGGGGGAGCGTTTGAGAGCTGCATTGTCACTTGAGGGTCGTTTATGAGTGTCGACCCGGTCTCTGTACTTTGGGCCTTTCATATTTCGTTCGAAACAGTATCCCGAACCCTTTCTCCGTCTGTAACAAACCTTTCACAACACATGTTTGCATTGCTTTTCAATTTGTTTTGGTCGAGGTGCCGTTTCGATTTTAAATTGCGTTATTTTAATGTTCAACTTAATTTTACTTTTATTTTTATTTTCCTTTCTTTTTGTCATTTTCGTCACGGTTTGAGATTTGAAGCCTCGAAAATCACGTAACGGAAGACTCAATGACTCTTCGTCTAGCGAAAACAGCCTGTTGGGCCAATCAACCTAGACCTCGGATACTAAGTTTAGTTCATAAATTTATTTCTTGGCTAAATCAAGCATATAACGTGCTCACAATCGTTCCACCCACCCTAGTCCTCTGTGATTCCTACCAGTATTTTTTCAATAAAAGTCGTGCTGGTTCTCGGACTTATCAAGCTCTAAAGCTCTTAAACTTTCTCGTAAAGGTCTAAAATGAATCCACATTATAAATAGAGAAGACTAAAAAAGTAAAATTTTCAAATATGGCGTCGCCCAGACTTGAACTGGAGACCTTCAGTGTGTTAGACTGACGTGATAACCAACTACACCACGACACCATTGAAGGCTTCCCCAGAAGGTCAGACAACTATAGAGCAAGGCCGAAACTTCCTGGAGCCTAGAGAAAAGCTCGCGGAAACCTACCAGGAACTCGATGCGATGAGAGCCTACAAGTAGGCTGCTTGCTGAGTACTTTTTTACTCGCCGCCTTTTAGATTTCTTTTTCAGGTCTTCGCTAACTGTCGCTCGAGGTGGGGGAGCGTTTGAGAGCTGCATTGTCACTTGAGGGTCGTTTATGAGTGTCGACCCGGTCTCTGTACTTTGGGCCTTTCATATTTCGTTCGAAACAGTATCCCGAACCCTTTCTCCGTCTGTAACAAACCTTTCACAACACATGTTTGCATTGCTTTTCAATTTGTTTTGGTCGAGGTGCCGTTTCGATTTTAAATTGCGTTATTTTAATGTTCAACTTAATTTTACTTTTATTTTTATTTTCCTTTCTTTTTGTCATTTTCGTCACGGTTTGAGATTTGAAGCCTCGAAAATCACGTAACGGAAGACTCAATGACTCTTCGTCTAGCGAAAACAGCCTGTTGGGCCAATCAACCTAGACCTCGGATACTAAGTTTAGTTCATAAATTTATTTCTTGGCTAAATCAAGCATATAACGTGCTCACAATCGTTCCACCCACCCTAGTCCTCTGTGATTCCTACCAGTATTTTTTCAATAAAAGTCGTGCTGGTTCTCGGACTTATCAAGCTCTAAAGCTCTTCAACTTTCTCGTAAAGGTCTAAAATGAATCCACATTATAAATAGAGAAGACTAAAAAAGTAAAATTTTCAAATATGGCGTCGCCCAGACTTGAACTGGAGACCTTCAGTGTGTTAGACTGACGTGATAACCAACTACACCACGACACCATTGAAGGCTTCCCCAGAAGGTCAGACAACTATAGAGTAAAGCCGAAACTTCCTGGAGCCTAGAGAAAAGCTCGCGGAAACCTACCAGGAACTCGATGCGATTAGAGCCTACAAGTAGGCTGCTTACTGAGTACTTTTTTACTCGCCGCCTTTTAGATTTCTTTTTCAGGTCTTCGCTAACTGTCGCTCGAGGTGGGGGAGCGTTTGAGAGCTGCATTGTCACTTGAGGGTCGTTTATGAGTGTCGACCCGGTCTCTATACTTTGGGCCTTTCATATTTCGTTCGAAACAGTATCCCGAACCCTTTCTCCGTTTGTAACAAACCTTTCACAACACATGTTTGCATTGCTTTTCAATTTGTTTTGGTCGAGGTGCCGTTTCGATTTTAAATTGCGTTATTTTAATGTTCAACTTAATTTTACTTTTATTTTTATTTTCCTTTCTTTTTGTCATTTTCGTCACGGTTTGAGATTTGAAGCCTCGAAAATCACGTAACGGAAGACTCAATGACTCTTCGTCTAGCGAAAACAGCCTGTTGGGCCAATCAACCTAGACCTCGGATACTAAGTTTAGTTCATAAATTTATTTCTTGGCTAAATCAAGCATATAACGTGCTCACAATCGTTCCACCCACCCTAGTCCTCTGTGATTCCTACCAGTATTTTTTCAATAAAAGTCGTGCTGGTTCTCGGACTTATCAAGCTCTAAAGCTCTTAAACTTTCTCGTAAAGTTCTAAAATGAATCCACATTATAAATAGAGAAGACTAAAAAAGTAAAATTTTCAAATATGGCGTCGCCCAGACTTGAACTGGAGACCTTCAGTGTGTTAGACTGACGTGATAACCAACTACACCACGACACCATTGAAGGCTTCCCCAGAAGGTCAGACAACTATAGAGTAAAGCCGAAACTTCCTGGAGCCTAGAGAAAAGCTCGCGGAAACCTACCAGGAACTCGATGCGATGAGAGCCTACAAGTAGGCTGCTTACTGAGTACTTTTTTACTCGCCGCCTTTTAGATTTCTTTTTCAGGTCTTCGCTAACTGTCGCTCGAGGTGGGGGAGCGTTTGAGAGCTGCATTGTCACTTGAGGGTCGTTTATGAGTGTCGACCCGGTCTCTGTACTTTGGGCCTTTCATATTTCGTTCGAAACAGTATCCCGAACCCTTTCTCCGTCTGTAACAAACCTTTCACAACACATGTTTGCATTGCTTTTCAATTTGTTTTGGTCGAGGTGCCGTTTCGATTTTAAATTGCGTTATTTTAATGTTCAACTTAATTTTACTTTTATTTTTATTTTCCTTTCTTTTTGTCATTTTCGTCACGGTTTGAGATTTGAAGCCTCGAAAATCACGTAACGGAAGACTCAATGACTCTTCGTCTAGCGAAAACAGCCTGTTGGGCCAATCAACCTAGACCTCGGATACTAAGTTTAGTTCATAAATTTACAATCAACCTAGACCTCGGATACTAAGTTTAGTTCATAAATTTATTTCTTGGCTAAATCAAGCATATAACGTGCTCACAATCGTTCCACCCACCCTAGTCCTCTGTGATTCCTACCAGTATTTTTTCAATAAAAGTCGTGCTGGTTCTCGGACTTATCAAGCTCTAAAGCTCTTAAACTTTCTCGTAAAGGTCTAAAATGAATCCACATTATAAATAGAGAAGACTAAAAAAGTAAAATTTTCAAATATGGCGTCGCCCAGACTTGAACTGGAGACCTTCAGTGTGTTAGACTGACGTGATAACCAACTACACCACGACACCATTGAAGGCTACCCCAGAAGGTCAGACAACTATAGAGTAAAGCCGAAACTTCCTGGAGCCTAGAGAAAAGCTCGCGGAAACCTACCAGGAACTCGATGCGATGAGAGCCTACAAGTAGGCTGCTTACTGAGTACTTTTTTACTCGCCGCCTTTTAGATTTCTTTTTCAGGTCTTCGCTAACTGTCGCTCGAGGTGGGGGAGCGTTTGAGAGCTGCATTGTCACTTGAGGGTCGTTTATGAGTGTCGACCCGGTCTCTGTACTTTGGGCCTTTCATATTTCGTTCGAAACAGTATCCCGAACCCTTTCTCCGTCTGTAACAAACCTTTCACAACACATGTTTGCATTGCTTTTCAATTTGTTTTGGTCGAGGTGCCGTTTCGATTTTAAATTGCGTTATTTTAATGTTCAACTTAATTTTACTTTTATTTTTATTTTCCTTTCTTTTTGTCATTTTCGTCACGGTTTGAGATTTGAAGCCTCGAAAATCACGTAACGGAAGACTCAATGACTCTTCGTCTAGCGAAAACAGCCTGTTGGGCCAATCAACCTAGACCTCGGATACTAAGTTTAGTTCATAAATTTATTTCTTGGCTAAATCAAGCATATAACGTGCTCACAATCGTTCCACCCACCCTAGTCCTCTGTGATTCCTACCAGTATTTTTTCAATAAAAGTCGTGCTGGTTCTCGGACTTATCAAGCTCTAAAGCTCTTAAACTTTCTCGTAAAGGTCTAAAATGAATCCACATTATAAATAGAGAAGACTAAAAAAGTAAAATTTTCAAATATGGCGTCGCCCAGACTTGAACTGGAGACCTTCAGTGTGTTAGACTGACGTGATAACCAACTACACCACGACACCATTGAAGGCTTCCCCAGAAGGTCAGACAACTATAGAGTAAAGCCGAAACTTCCTGGAGCCTAGAGAAAAGCTCGCGGAAACCTACCAGGAACTCGATGCGATGAGAGCCTACAAGTAGGCTGCTTACTGAGTACTTTTTTACTCGCCGCCTTTTAGATTTCTTTTTCAGGTCTTCGCTAACTGTCGCTCGAGGTGGGGGAGCGTTTGAGAGCTGCATTGTCACTTGAGGGTCGTTTATGAGTGTCGACCCGGTCTCTGTACTTTGGGCCTTTCATATTTCGTTCGAAACAGTATCCCGAACCCTTTCTCCGTCTGTAACAAACCTTTCACAACACATGTTTGCATTGCTTTTCAATTTGTTTAGGTCGAGGTGCCGTTTCGATTTTAAATTGCGTTATTTTAATGTTCAACTTAATTTTACTTTTATTTTTATTTTCCTTTCTTTTTGTCATTTTCGTCACGGTTTGAGATTTGAAGCCTCGAAAATCACGTAACGGAAGACTCAATGACTCTTCGTCTAGCGAAAACAGCCTGTTGGGCCAATCAACCTAGACCTCGGATACTAAGTTTAGTTCATAAATTTATTTCTTGGCTAAATCAAGCATATAACGTGCTCACAATCGTTCCACCCACCCTAGTCCTCTGTGATTCCTACCAGTATTTTTTCAATAAAAGTCCTGCTGGTTCTCGGACTTATCAAGCTCTAAAGCTCTTAAACTTTCTCGTAAAGGTCTAAAATGAATTCTCGGACTTATCAAGCTCTAAAGCTCTTAAACTTTCTCGTAAAGGTCTAAAATGAATCCACATTATAAATAGAGAAGACTAAAAAAGTAAAATTTTCAAATATGGCGTCGCCCAGACTTGAACTGGAGACCTTCAGTGTGTTAGACTGACGTGATAACCAACTACACCACGACACCATTGAAGGCTTCCCCAGAAGGTCAGACAACTATAGAGTAAAGCCAAAACTTCCTGGAGCCTAGAGAAAAGCTCGCGGAAACCTACCAGGAACTCGATGCGATGAGAGCCTACAAGTAGGCTGCTTACTGAGTACTTTTTTACTCGCCGCCTTTTAGATTTCTTTTTCAGGTCTTCGCTAACTGTCGCTCGAGGTGGGGGAGCGTTTGAGAGCTGCATTGTCACTTGAGGGTCGTTTATGAGTGTCGACCCGGTCTCTGTACTTTGGGCCTTTCATATTTCGTTCGAAACAGTATCCCGAACCCTTTCTCCGTCTGTAACAAACCTTTCACAACACATGTTTGCATTGCTTTTCAATTTGTTTTGGTCGAGGTGCCGTTTCGATTTTAAATTGCGTTATTTTAATGTTCAACTTAATTTTACTTTTATTTTTATTTTCCTTTCTTTTTGTCATTTTCGTCACGGTTTGAGATTTGAAGCCTCGAAAATCACGTAACGGAAGACTCAATGACTCTTCGTCTAGCGAAAACAGCCTGTTGGGCCAATCAACCTAGACCTCGGATACTAAGTTTAGTTCATAAATTTATTTCTTGGCTAAATCAAGCATATAACGTGCTCACAATCGTTCCACCCACCCTAGTCCTCTGTGATTCCTACCAATATTTTTTCAATAAAAGTCGTGCTGGTTCTCGGACTTATCGAGCTCTAAAGCTCTTAAACTTTCTCGTAAAGGTCTAAAATGAATCCACATTATAAATAGAGAAGACTAAAAAAGTAAAATTTTCAAATATGGCGTCGCCCAGACTTGAACTGGAGACCTTCAGTGTGTTAGACTGACGTGATAACCAACTACACCACGACACCATTGAAGGCTTCCCCAGAAGGTCAGACAACTATAGAGTAAAGCCGAAACTTCCTGGAGCCTAGAGAAAAGCTCGCGGAAACCTACCAGGAACTCGATGCGATGAGAGCCTACAAGTAGGCTGCTTACTGAGTACTTTTTTACTCGCCGCCTTTTAGATTTCTTTTTCAGGTCTTCGCTAACTGTCGCTCGAGGTGGGGGAGCGTTTGAGAGCTGCATTGTCACTTGAGGGTCGTTTATGAGTGTCGACCCGGTCTCTGTACTTTGGGCCTTTCATATTTCGTTCGAAACAGTATCCCGAACCCTTTCTCCGTCTGTAACAAACCTTTCACAACACATGTTTGCATTGCTTTTCAATTTGTTTTGGTCGAGGTGCCGTTTCGATTTTAAATTGCGTTATTTTAATGTTCAACTTAATTTTACTTTTATTTTTATTTTCCTTTCTTTTTGTCATTTTCGTCACGGTTTGAGATTTGAAGCCTCGAAAATCACGTAACGGAAGACTCAATGACTCTTCGTCTAGCGAAAACAGCCTGTTGGGCCAATCAACCTAGACCTCGGATACTAAGTTTAGTTCATAAATTTATTTCTTGGCTAAATCAAGCATATAACGTGCTCACAATCGTTCCACCCACCCTAGTCCTCTGTGATTCCTACCAGTATTTTTTCAATAAAAGTCGTGCTGGTTCTCGGACTTATCGAGCTCTAAAGCTCTTAAACTTTCTCGTAAAGGTCTAAAATGAATCCACATTATAAATAGAGAAGACTAAAAAAGTAAAATTTTCAAATATGGCGTCGCCCAGACTTGAACTGGAGACCTTCAGTGTGTTAGACTGACGTGATAACCAACTACACCACGACACCATTGAAGGCTTCCCCAGAAGGTCAGACAACTATAGAGTAAAGCCGAAACTTCCTGGAGCCTAGAGAAAAGCTCGCGGAAACCTACCAGGAACTCGATGCGATGAGAGCCTACAAGTAGGCTGCTTACTGAGTACTTTTTTACTCGCCGCCTTTTAGATTTCTTTTTCAGGTCTTCGCTAACTGTCGCTCGAGGTGGGGGAGCGTTTGAGAGCTGCATTGTCACTTGAGGGTCGTTTATGAGTGTCGACCCGGTCTCTGTACTTTGGGCCTTTCATATTTCGTTCGAAACAGTATCCCGAACCCTTTCTCCGTCTGTAACAAACCTTTCACAACACATGTTTGCATTGCTTTTCAATTTGTTTTGGTCGAGGTGCCGTTTCGATTTTAAATTGCGTTATTTTAATGTTCAACTTAATTTTACTTTTATTTTTATTTTCCTTTCTTTTTGTCATTTTCGTCACGGTTTGAGATTTGAAGCCTCGAAAATCACGTAACGGAAGACTCAATGACTCTTCGTCTAGCGAAAACAGCCTGTTGGGCCAATCAACCTAGACCTCGGATACTAAGTTTAGTTCATAAATTTATTTCTTGGCTAAATCAAGCATATAACGTGCTCACAATCGTTCCACCCACCCTAGTCCTCTGTGATTCCTACCTGATAAGATAAGGAATCAATACAAGGGGAATAAGATTCGGATTACCTTGTCGATCGAATATCTCAAGTCAAGAACACTTGATTGAGATTCGAATCACTCCACAAGCAAGATCGATCATGTCTAGCTTGAATGATTCTTGTTGATCAAATATCTCAACACAAGAACACTTGTTTGAGATTCGAATCACTCCACAAGCAAGATTGATCATGTCGAGCTTGAATGATTCTACATGCAACCTAAACTACATAGAGTTGCAAAGAAACTCAGCCATTGGCTAAAGAAAAGCACAAATGCTTCTTTTGATATATCTTCTAAGTCTCCCTTACAAATACAACAAACATGGCTTTATATAGCCTCAAAATGAAACTATTGAAGGCATTCCAAAAGTTGTAACATTCACACTTTATGGCCATAATTAGCCATTATGTAAATGTAACCGAAATTAAATAAAAAGTCTTAAAA
>NW_019268528.1:4872732-4895232 GCF_002738365.1 Cucurbita moschata
TTATTTTAATGTTCAACTTAATTTTACTTTTATTTTTATTTTCCTTTCTTTTTGTCATTTTCGTCACGGTTTGAGATTTGAAGCCTCGAAAATCACGTAACGGAAGACTCAATGACTCTTCGTCTAGCGAAAACAGCCTGTTGGGCCAATCAACCTAGACCTCGGATACTAAGTTTAGTTCATAAATTTATTTCTTGGCTAAATCAAGCATATAACGTGCTCACAATCGTTCCACCCACCCTAGTCCTCTGTGATTCCTACCAGTATTTTTTCAATAAAAGTCGTGCTGGTTCTCGGACTTATCGAGCTCTAAAGCTCTTAAACTTTCTCGTAAAGGTCTAAAATGAATCCACATTATAAATAGAGAAGACTAAAAAAGTAAAATTTTCAAATATGGCGTCGCCCAGACTTGAACTGGAGACCTTCAGTGTGTTAGACTGACGTGATAACCAACTACACCACGACACCATTGAAGGCTTCCCCAGAAGGTCAGACAACTATAGAGTAAAGCCGAAACTTCCTGGAGCCTAGAGAAAAGCTCGCGGAAACCTACCAGGAACTCGATGCGATGAGAGCCTACAAGTAGGCTGCTTACTGAGTACTTTTTTACTCGCCGCCTTTTAGATTTCTTTTTCAGGTCTTCGCTAACTGTCGCTCGAGGTGGGGGAGCGTTTGAGAGCTGCATTGTCACTTGAGGGTCGTTTATGAGTGTCGACCTGGTCTCTGTACTTTGGGCCTTTCATATTTCGTTCGAAACAGTATCCCGAACCCTTTCTCCGTCTGTAACAAACCTTTCACAACACATGTTTGCATTGCTTTTCAATTTGTTTTGGTCGAGGTGCCGTTTCGATTTTAAATTGTATTATTTTAATGTTCAACTTAATTTTACTTTTATTTTTATTTTCCTTTCTTTTTGTCATTTTCGTCACGGTTTGAGATTTGAAGCCTCGAAAATCACGTAACGGAAGACTCAATGACTCTTCGTCTAGCGAAAACAGCCTGTTGGGCCAATCAACCTAGACCTCGGATACTAAGTTTAGTTCATAAATTTATTTCTTGGCTAAATCAAGCATATAACGTGCTCACAATCGTTCCACCCACCCTAGTCCTCTGTGATTCCTACCAGTATTTTTTCAATAAAAGTCCTAAAATGAATCCACATTATAAATAGAGGAGACTAAAAAAGTAAGCTCTAAAGCTCTTAAACTTTCTCGTAAAGGTCTGAAATGAATCCACATTATAAATAGAGAAGACTAAAAAAGTAAAATTTTCAAATATGGCGTCGCCCAGACTTGAACTGGAGACCTTCAGTGTGTTAGACTGACGTGATAACCAACTACACCACGACACCATTGAAGGCTTCCCCAGAAGGTCAGACAACTATAGAGTAAAGCCGAAACTTCCTGGAGCCTAGAGAAAAGCTCGCGGAAACCTACCAGAAACTCGATGCGATGAGAGCCTACAAGTAGGTTGCTTACTGAGTACTTTTTTACTCGCTGCCTTTTAGATTTCTTTTACTCGTTGCCTTACTCAATAAAATTTCACATGTCCGGAAAAAAAAAAGTTATGATTAGGACTCAGGTGTTGAAATAGACAGGACCTTAACCAAATGGGAAAGGGGACCAGAAGAGAGAATGCAATTTTTTTCAAACATTTTAGAAAATGAAAACGTGTCAAAAAATGAGTGATGGATATGAACAAGGAAGGAACATAATTGTGTTACATTATTGGTTTGTGATAGTTGAATTATGGTAGTAAGGTGTAAATATATTAGGTGGCCCACTATTTATTGCTTGCATTCAATGCACCGTTGTCATGTTGTGGAATTGAAGGCCTTGACCATCCAACCACATCAAATCTCTCGTTTTCATACGGATCTTATATCATAATCTTCTACATTACAGCTTATGATATTCAAACCATTTCTGGATTTGTCCTTTTCCCTTTCCCTTCGCTTTATCTGCAATTTCTTCATTAACTAACTCTTTCATTTTCCTCTTTCCTTCCTTAATTTCTACCTTCTAATAGCCATGGATTCTCAGAACACGCAGTTCTTGCAAAATTGCTATATACATCATAAAAATACAACATAAGAAAAGGGTCCATTTTGAATCATCCCTCAATCATCTTTATCATCATCTTCGTCGTAGTTGAAAGGCAACGGCACTGATTTGAACGCTCGGTATTTACCGACATTGTTCAAATGCTCGTTTTCAATTCTGTACCATCCATCATCCAAACATGTATAAATAAATATTGGATAAGACTAAGATTTTTCATTTCAGAGAAAATTATTTGGTATTAGTTTACCTGAAGAAGTTCCATATGCCACGACGAAGGATCTCTAAGCTAGCAACAATTGCAACCAAGCCTTCTCTGTGCAAGAAAGGGACTTTGAAGTTCAATACGGTTTGCATCCAAGCAAGTCTCAGCACCACATTCAATGCCTGCAATGTTTTCTCTCTTTAGGAATCGCCAAATAAAACACAACATGTTCTTCTATTCTCATTCGTTATAATATCACTCACCATTGCAACGAAGTATACGCTCTTCTGAGGGACGAGGAGCTTGTCCCTTAACCACCGGTTCTTCGAATTCCGTTGCAGAAGCCCCCAGTCGATCACGAGGTCCCAGTACGTGCCTGACACTGCTGCTATGACTGAAAATACCCAAGCTAGTACATACCAAATATATAAGTTTTTGTATAGACTGTATGCTGTCCTGAAGCAAACAGCAGCTATAGCAAACGAGTATTTCAATCCGTTTAGTGCGTGCATTTTATCTTTCTCTTCATACAGTCGACGAAGGCACTGCAAAAACACGAAAGGAAGACAACACATTAAGCTAAGGATGAATATGTTCCCATCAGTTCCCAGCGTACTTTCTACAATGTGGGAGTTCAGTTAAACATTGATAGCAAGATTGGAGTAGTACCTGCTGAAAGCGCGACACGTATGGAATAACGGCGACAATGAAACTGAACGTTTGGAATACGGCGCTAGCCTTGCACGTGTTTACTCTAATTCTGTAGTCTCCCCAACCATAATAGCAAATATAAAATTCCAAACTTCTGAGTGCTTGCACCTGGCTGGTTAGCTGGTCAGCTAAGAAAAAGTCTGGGAGCACCACCTGAAATAGAGAAAGTTGTTTGAGGAACAATATTGCAATAGCAACTTCAGAATCTTCGAGCTTATATACACGGTGGATGACATAATTTACCTTGTAGAGCGGAGCACAGATGCTGTGAAACAGACAAGTGAGGAAGAAGAGACGACTCGAGCGGTATATGATGTTAAACGGGCAGATAAGTATTGCAGTTACAAGCTGCAGAAGAAAAGGCAAGTTTGTTTAGCACTACTGCATATGCAAAATTGAAAGCATTTGGAGAAGTTTGGTGTGAAAATCTTACAACAACTGCCAACAGAGGGATAAGTTCAGTAAATGCTTTGAAATCTTTTGTTCTTGGGTCCATTTCCATGTCAAGGTTTGAGAGCACAGAGCCTAGTCCAAGTACTGCTAGAGCAAAAGCAATAAGGAGAACTTGACGATAGCCCAACTCATTTCCTTCCTTGAAACCAAATATGAAGGAATAATTCACTCGATATCGCCTCCAAAAGTATATGTCCGCAGCATACATAACCAAATGCAGAACAACAAATCCAAACAGGCTGCAAACAGATCAGAGTTCCCACGTCAAACCATTACGACAGAATATAGTTTATGCTGCAACTAAGTTATTACAGTTAGGAATCACGACTCTCTACAATGGTATGATATTGTCCACTTTCAGCATAAGCTCTCATGGCTTTGCTTTGGATTTCCCCAAAAGGCCTCGTACCAATGGAAATGTATTTCTTACTTGTAAACTCAGGATCATTCACTAAATTGGCCAATATGGGACTCCCTCCCAACGATCTTCAACAATTACCAACCAGTTATTTACACAGTGGTTTAAGCTATGAACAAGGATGACTGAGAATGTACGAGATGAAAATGAACATGAACAGGTCAACAACATGTGTAATATGACTGGAGAGTTGTGTAGTTACCTGTAAAGGGGAAACATGGTTTCCATGTACTTCGTGCTTCCTCGACTATCCATAATATTGCGGGCACGGATAATTAAGATGAGGGCTAAAACAAGAGCTGCAGAGCAACCAGCTAGAAAACCTGCAAATCATTTGAGTTCAAGTAAAAAGGGTTGTCCCTAAAATAATAATAAGCATAAATGGTACAACAAATCATGGTGAAAATCAGAGCATACCCATGGAAAATGTTGTCCTATGTCTCTCTCTCTTTGCTTTGGGTCTTAAAATATTCATTGCTTTGCTGCGATTGGCATTGCAAAAATGTTTGATGAATGTGTTCTCGACTCTCTCCATTAACTTGGCAACCTGCAGTGGCATTTAGTATATTAGAATTGAAGAAAGAACTTGCTTTACTGAGTAACTTCTTTAAGAAAGAAATGGTTTAACAAGCTATATCTCACATCATCTGAGCTTCCAAGGTAAGAACTGTCCACCGTTTTCATGTAGGCTTTTGAGGCATTTCTTGATGTAATCTGCAATCAAATTACAAAGGCATAATAAAGAAGTAAGGAGACATGCCCAATGCTACTTTTTTTCGGCTTTAATTCAACACGATCAATCAGATCGGAAATGAAATTACCTTGTCATATTTCTTCATGATCTTTGAGAATGCCAGTGTATTCAAGAAGCTGGGTAAATTCCATGAATGAGAAAAGATTTAGCAATTTGAGCATTGAAAAAGAGGAGAAAATAGGGGATAAGATGTACCTAAAGCTCTTCAGAAGTCTAAGTTTCTGGTAAAACACAGAGAAGGCATGCTTGAGTTGTTCTTCAACTTTATTTAAATTGTCTCTGCTGAATTGGAGTTCAGTGTTCTTAGAGATTTTAAGGAATCCCTTGATGGTTGAACGAGGTGTTTCAATGGGTTGATTTATTTTCACACGATCAAGAACTTCTAATGGAGGTGGTCTAACACCCTTCCTTTTGCTTGAGTTATCTTCTTCGACCTGTTTACCTCTTGATACCATGTTGATATCGTCCCCATCTTCATTTAATTCATCAGATTGTCCAAGCTCACCGGCCCCGCCTTCCTCAATTATCTCCATGGCCATGTGAGGTCTCTCTGCTCATCAAAACAAATGTTCATAAACACAGTTTCTAATTAGTACTGTTCTAACATACAACAACTCCATTAAAACCAAAACAAGCAACGAAACAACTTCTTTCTGCTTCATCAAACCATGAAAACAGATATCAACAAAAACCTAAACAAAAGATAAATCCAATCCACGGTAATCTAGTTGAAGCTAAAACAAGAGCAGAAATTCCTGATTATATATAAACATTCAAAACTCACTTCCAGATAAAGCGCCTTTGGGAGTGGAAACGGACAAGGCAGCGGAAGAAGCAGCAATTCCAGAAGCCAGACGAGTCATCTCAACAGTCTTCTCAGAAATATCGAAAACCAAACCCTGAGGGTTCTCGACTTTGATTCTGAAAGCAATCAACGCATCCATCTGCTTGTTCAACATCTCCGCTTCCTTCATGACCTCCTCGACCTTAGCCCTATAGAACTTATCGACTTTGTTAAACTCGTCATCGAGTCTCCTAAAGTAAACGAGTTCGTACTCAGCGCCATCATCGGCGGCCATGAGGAAGGTGGTCTTGTAATTCTGAGAGCCATCTTCGTGCAAAGAGTTAACGAGAATGGGTTGGCTCTCGATATCGGCATGGGAAGAAGGAGGGGAAGGATGAGCGTAACCTTGAGTGAGACCGCTGAAGGCTCTGTAGAGAGTGAGCTTGCGCTTCAAGGCAGAAGGCTGAGGGGGCTGAGGAGAGCCAGTTGTGAGCTTGAATCTCTGGATCTCTTTCAAAAGAGACTTAAGGAAATTGTAATCCATGTAGGCGTTGTGCCATTCCGGCACCATTTGCGCCGTGAATTCCTTGCCGAACTTCATTGGGGGATCCAAACGCAGAGGGAAATTGGGAGGATGAGGAGGAAGATGACAAGGAAAGGTATATATATAGTGGTGGAGGAGTAGAGAGCATTTCAAAGGCTTGAGCTGTGGCGTGCGGCCATGGAAGGTTCTGAGCAAAACCCAAGCAGACGCGCTATGGCGTATTACACAGATGCACGAAGAGAGAATGTATTGGTGGAAGCGGCTACTGTGTATATCTGTGGTTTGAGAGAGATAATTGCTGTTCTTTCCTGTTTTTTCAACACAGGAGAAACATTTGTTGATTTTATTAAATTATAAGCTTTTATTTTCTAATTGTTTTAAATTAAGAACAGCCTTGACTTTTTCCAAAACAAAATAGTCTCATTTTTTTAGATTATTATTATTATTATTATTATTATTATTATTATTATTTAACCAATTTACAAACAAAATCTTTCTCCTTCACCAATTTGCCTTTAAATTACATTAGTTTTTTCATTTGTTTTTCTACTACACTTCCATGTGGCTGAAAGTTTGTGTAGTGGGTTTATTGAGGATGCTCATAAATGATGGTGTCGTAGTTTGTAAGCCTACTCTTCACAGTGATCAACAATACTTGTAAGCTCCTATCGACCATGACATATGCATATTTTGGCACAAATCCCAACCCAAATTCACCCATAAGCCATTTTCGATGAACCAATCTAGAACGACATATTCTAATATGGTAAGGCGGATTAGGAAGGCAGCGACGAATTTGACCCGAGACAAGACGGAAAAGGTAGCGGGTGGCAGGTAGGAGTTAGGTTGTGGCTTTTGCTGTCAAAATAAAAAGAAAAGTAAAGTATTTAATAAAAATAAATAAATAAAAAAACAAAAAGAAAAGGTTGGGTGAAAATCATTGGAATTATCCACGTTGAAGGAAGTAGTCACATTTTGACTGAAACGAACCCTGGAATATCACCAAGTCCAACACTAATTATAATATATATATATATATAGATAATACTCAAATGGTCATTTCCTCCACGTTTCCTCCTTCTCCAAATAATATATACATATATATACTTTTTCTTTTTTCTGTCTGGGTAATTTTAATTGGATTAGGTGACAGCTATGTAAAGCAAAAGTCGACTTGTCGTTTTCCTTTTTTAATTTTTAATGAAGCTAGTGAAGTATGATCCAGCTATGTTCCAAAATTTTCATAGTCTACTCGCTCTTTCATGCCATCATCGTTAATCAGTACTCAAGTTTCACTATACTCACTAAAACTCGCTTAAACTTAAACATTTTTCTTATACAACGTCATCGTATAAATCTTAGACTTAACTATTAAATTGTTGTTAAGGATAATTTAGATTCTTAATTGTAGGTTGTATGGCTCATTCTACTTATCTACCTAGTTACCGCAAAGGTAAACTTCTAACTCTTGACTATACTTTACGTAGTAACTAAATCATGTAACCACATGGATGTTAGGTAGGAGCACGTATTTGACATAGCTAGATCACAAAGTCTCTCGTCCTTCCGTTGCCTAAATTATTATATAAGTTTGGTCGTGATGGAGCTTAGTGTCATTTTAAGCTCCCATCATAGTCATAATTGCTTTATTTGCTCTCTTAGTTCTGTTTTCAAGAGATACCTCTTGTGCCTAATTGTTGTATGATTATGTCACGTGTGTTTTAGAATTCTAGTTTTTGAAGCTCTTAATTAACGATAGTCTAACCACGGCATCTTCATATTCATTTACTTTCATTAATTGGCTCTTGAGAGTATGATCAACATCGAACTTCTGTGTAACAATTCAATAAATAAAATCGATGATCACTAGAAAGGCCGATAATTCTAGTGAGGCACCGAAAATCTCGGCAACGAATCTCAACCAACCACCACGACACGTGCCAAACACTCCCCACGCAGCAGCAACTTCCCAAAGTCACCTGCAGGTTGAGAGAAAGAACGATAGGCAGAGAACCAAACTAGTAAGCCTCAGCCTAGTAGCGGCAAAACCACGAACTAGTAGCCTCAGCCTAGTAGCCGCAAACCAAGCCCCGAAGTCCACCTGCAATGCTTGACCCACCTGCAACATCGGTCACTCGACCCATTGCAATTATTCGGCCCAGTACCTTCAGCCACAACCTGCGCACCGCAGGAACAACGTGAGAGAGTGACCCGAACACTCTGCGCCTCAACTCGGTTCACGACCACACATGTCGCGCAAGTAGACGCCGAATCCTTCGGCTCAGTCAGCACAACACGGCTCGAATCCGCTCAAAACTCGGTCATTCAGCTTAGTATAGATATTTTGATACAGATTTTTACATTTTTGACCCTCCTAGAGCTAAATTCGACCTTATCTAAGGTGATTAAGGTTAGTATAAAGTTCATTTTCTCAATTTAATTTAAATTAAGCTAAGAAATTAATATTACTAACCAAGCGAGATGGACGTTCCAATAAAAAATAACACTTGACGATATTGGGAACAACTTAGAGGGACGAAATACAAATGTACTCGAGTTGAGGGAGAATGTCAGCTAAGGCCAACCAAGTAACTATCGATATGATTAAGAATCAATGTTTGTATGATGACACGTGCCTCGTGGTTTTGCATGTGTCATCTGCTTGATATGTGTAAAATATTTATGAAACAATTTGACTAAGATATGTTTACGAAACGATATGATTAAGATATGTTCATGAAACGACATGACTAGAATATGTTTATGAAACGATATGATTAAGATACATTTAGGAAATGACATGACTGGAATATGTTTATGAACGATATGACCAGGATACGTTTATGAAATGACATGACTAGAATATGTTTATGAAACGATATAACTTTGATGTGTTTATTTCAATATGACCAGAATACATTTATGAAACAATATGACCAGAATACATTTATGAAACGTCATGACTATGATAAGTTTATGAAACGATATGATTGTGACATGTTTGTAAAACAATATAACCAGGATACGCCTATGAAACAACATGACTAGGATATGTTTATGAAACGATATAACTGTGACGTATTTATGAAATGATATGATCAGGATACGTTTATGAAACGACATAACTAGAATATATTTATGAAACGATATGACTGTGACGTGTTTATGAAACGGTATAACTATGATATGTTTATGAAATGATTTGACTATGATATGTTGATGAAATGGATGACTACGAACCGCTTTTTTATTTTTATATATATATATATATATATAATAAATGGAACTTCATGGCATTTTTGTAATTTTCAAATTTTCAAATTTTCAAATATTTTATTCCAAAAATCAAAATCTCGCTAGGCATTGAAATTACTTAAACCCTTTTATCCTTGCTTTTGTCTCTTAAATTCTTTCTTTGGGTTCTTTAAATCTTACTTCAGTTCTTGAAACTTACTTGAGTTACCTAAATGGGGTATTACAAATAAAGATGTTTCTCTTTAATTTGTTGACAGCCTTGACCTTATTAAGTTGGTCAAGAAAGTTTCAAAAGACTCCTCTCGTAAACGGATAAGTCATTCATGAATATTTTTAGAATTTCTCCCATCATACCCACCTTCGACTCATCGACTATCATAGTGATTTTCCTTTCTTGGACTGACCTAGCTGGTGTCCGCAATTGGGTATAAGATTCTTGCGTCTAACCATGTCATAATCTCATTTCTAATATGATATGAACCACGACCAAGGAATTTTCATACCTCAAGGTCCAATTACAAGGACGAGAGCTAAGAAGCTATAACAAACCTTATACAGTTATATTCAAGCTATGGTGAGCTCATCAAAGGAAATTCTAGAAGACGTTGGAGACCTCCATTATATGTTATGCAAAGTTGAGCTTCAAGAAATAGATAAATTAAATGCACTTTAAATTGCATTTAATGAACTTCGCTTAATTTATGAAACTAGTCTAAGGATGACTAATAAACACATTTTATTAATTACATTATTTAATTATAGTTTAACTATTTGTTTGTCATATTTAAGCTAGTTTTAAATATAGAAGTTAAGGTTACCCACATAAGTTACTATATTCCACCATTAACTAGTCATTTTAACAGTTATGGGTATTTCTCATTTACTAGCTCATTTAATTTGGGAGTTATGTATAACCTATGTTAAGGTTGTAAAGGCTATATAAATGCTTCTTTTCTTTGATTAGACATGAGATTTTGGAATTAAGAATAGAATTTCTATTTTAGTTTTGTTGAGAGCTAAACTTTCTTTGCAAATTCTTGTGTTCAGAACTTGCATGCTAGAGTTATTCAAGTGGTATTGATCAAACCTCTTGTGAAGGGATTCGAATCACGAGTTTAGAAACGAGTTTTCTTTACTCTTGATCTTGATCATCAAGGTAATCCGTTCCATACTTTCCCTTGGGTTGATTTCCATATCATTTGGTATCAGAGCTTCAGGCTCAAGATCGAATATATGTTTCATTGCGCTTCTCTTTTAATTCTCTTATAATTTTTTTTTCTCAGTTTGTGCAGAATGTTCATATTTTATCACACAAATATATAACAAATATATATATATATATATATTTCTTATGTTCTTTAAAGTGTTAGATCTGGATCTTATCAATACTTTGTTCTTCTAAATCAATTTTATTATTGGTAAATGGATTAGATTTTGCCAATCAGAAAAGAAAAAAAAAAAAAAAACCATTGAAAGAAAGAAAGCTTATTGATGTTAAATGTTTTCTTTTTTCCTCTCGATTATTATATGTAACTCTCATATGTTACTATGTCTAAATTAGTCCTTAATCATTTTCTTTCTTTAATTCGTTTCTTTGTCGTTATTCGGATTTCTCCTTTAATACCCTTGTTTATGTGTTGAGTGTGCTGTCTATTCACTTTGAATTGTAATTAGCTCTATAACATAACTTGTCTCACATACCAATTTGTTTTTTTGGAGTGTGATTTGTGTGTGCTCAATTCTGAGGGTGAGTTTGTAAGCGAGTGACACATTGATTCGAGTGTTGAGTGCTAAACACGAGTGAACTACATTTACGAGTGAAGACACGTGAGGGAGCGCTTGTGAGGTCCTTTATTTTCTTTTACCTTTCTTTTGTAGCATGGAAAATCCAAACGACAATACTGACATTACTGATGCACGATTGAGAGAAGCACACAACGAACCATGGAAAGACTAATTCAAGGAATAGAAGAGTTGACTGATCGAATAGGAAGATTAGAGATTCAAAATCAAGCTCGACAAAGGATTCCACTACCTATGCCCTCAACCGATACATATGAGGGCGACAGTTCTGATCACCATGAGGATAATCCACATGCGGTTGGTCATGGCTTGATGCGAGGGAGAGACCATGGAAGAATGTATCATAATTTACAACAACGAGTTCCTTATGATGATAGAAATGATCGTAACGTGGGGAGCATCAAATTAAAACTTCCCAAGTTTTATGGCAAAACTGATCCAGAGGAGTACCTTGAATGGGAGAAAACGGTGGAGTAGGTGTTCAACTGTCATAATTTTAGTGATGAAAAGAAGGTACTGTTATGCATTGCTCAATTCAAACAATATGCTCAAATTTGGTGGGATAAATTGATGTCAAGTAGGAGAAGAAACCTTGAAGCACCAATTGATTCATGGTACGAGTTCAAAGAGTCCATGAGGAAGCGACTTGTTCTACAATATTTTCAATGGGACATGGCGCAAAAGCTTCAAGCATTGAAACAAGGACGCAAATCTGTGGAAGATTATTACAAGGAGATGGATACATTGATGGATCTACTTGATCTCGATGAGGACATGGAGGCTCTCATAGCGCGGTTTTTTAATGGGTTAAACACAGAGATTGCAGACAAGACTGATTTACAGCCTTATTCTAATATTGAGAAGTTGTTGCATATTGCAATTAAGATCGAGAGGCAAATCCAACGAAGGTCACAACGATATTCTTCTAAAACTTTTCCCAATTCTACTTCTACGTGGAAAAAGGATAGTAAGAACATTGATTATAAGCATAGAAATCAAGAGATTAATGAGAAGCCTCAAGCTAAATTTGAGAAAGGTGAGAGTTCTAGAACTGGGAAAGAAAAAGTAGAAAACTCTAATGTTCGAAATAGAGATTTAAAGTATTGGAGATGTCAAGGGGTAGGACACTATAGTAGAGGTTGCCCAAATGCAAGAATTATGACCATCAAGGAGGGAGAAATTGTTACGGATGACGAGGCACATGACGACATAAATGAGGAAACTGATGAGAGTGAGGAGTTTAGTAAAGAGAACCCTACACATATATCTTTGGTTACTCGACGAGCTCTAAACACCCACATTAAGGAGGACGACCTAGACCAACGGGAGAACTTATTTCAAACTTGGCGTCTTGTTCAATCTGTACCTTGTAGTGTTGTCATTGATAGCGGTAGTTGCACCAATGTTGTGAGTTCCATTCTAGTCAAAAGACTTAATTTAAAGACACAACTACATCCACGACCCTACAAGCTTCAATGGTTGAATGATCATGGGGAAGTACGGGTAACTCAACAAGCTCTTGTTTCTTTTACTATTAGAAAATATGTTGACGATGTTTTATATGATGTTGTATCCATGCATGTTAGAGATTTACTACTGGGGAGGCCTTGGCAATTTAATCGTCGGGTAATGTATGATGGGTATGCAAATCGATACTCTCTTACTCACAACGGTAGAAAAACTACTCTTATTCCATTGTCTCCAAAAGATGTATTTATTGATCATTGCAAACTTGAAAAGAAAAGGCAAGAGGCTGATGCAAAAGCAGAGATTGAAAAAGAATCAAGTGAAAAAAAGAGCTTGAGTGAAAAGCAAGAGAGTAACACTCAGCTTAGAGAAAAAAAAAGAGAGAAACACTCAGCTTTTGCAAGAGTTTGAAGATTTATTTTCCGAGGAGATGCCTAGTAGTTTGCCACCATTTAGAGGGATTGAAAACAAGATTGACTTCATTCCTGGTGCGCCTATTCCAAACCGAACAGCTTATTGGACTAATCCAAAGGAGGTTGAAGAGATACAAAGGCAAGTAAGTGAACTCCTTGCTAAAGGGTATGTACGTGAAAGTTTGAGTCCTTGTTCTGTTCTAGTTATTCTTGTACCTAAGAAAGATGGTTCTTGGCGTATGTGTGTTGATTGTAGGACTATAAACAAGATAACTATAAAGTATAGGCATCCAATTCTCAGATTAGATGATATGCTTGATGAATTGCATGGATGTAGTCTTTTTACTAAGATTGATTTAAAATTGGGTTATCATCAAATTCGTATGCATATTGGGGATGAGTGGAAAACAACTTTTAAAACCAAGTATAGTCTTTATGAATGGTTGGTTATGCCTTTTGGATTAACTAATGCACCTAGTACATCCATGAGACTAATGAACCATGTCTTACAAGAATACTTAGGTAAGTTTGTGGTTGTTTATTTTGATGACATCCTTGTTTACTCTAAATCTTTAGATGATCATATTACCCATGTACGCAATGTTTTGACTACTTTAAGAAATGAATGTTTGTATGTAAATTTAAAGAAATGTAGCTTTTGCATGGAAAAAGTTAACTTTCTTGGGTTTGTAGTTTCATCTAATGGTGTTGAGGTTGATGAGGAGAAAGTGAAGGCTATAAAAGATTGACCTACACCTGAAAATGTAAGTTAGGTAAGAAGTTTTCATGGTCTTGCAAGTTTCTACCGTAGGTTTATTAAGAATTTTAGTACAATTGCTTCACTCTTGAATGAACTTGTTAAGAAAAATGTATCCTTTATATGAGAAAAAGATCAAGAACTTGCTTTTAATACTTTGAAAGAAAAATTGAGTTCCGCTCCCTTGCTTGCATTACCTAATTTTGAGTCTACTTTTGAAATTGAATGTGATGCTAGAGGAGTAGTGATAGGTGCTGTATTAATGCAAAATTAAAGACCTTTAATGTTCCTTAGTGAGAAGTTGACTGGTGCATCTTTGAGGTATCCAATTTATGACAAAGAGTTTTATGCTTTGGTTTGTGCATTGCAAACCTGGCAACATTATCTTTGGCCTAAGGAGTTCATTATTCATACGGATCATGAAAGTTTAAAGCATTTGAGAGTACAAAATAAAGTCAACAGATGACATGCTAAGTGGTTAGAATTTATTGAAACATTCTCTTTATGTCATAAAATATAAACAAGGTAAAGAGAACATTGTTGTAGATGCTTTATCATGAAGGTATGTCCTCCTCAATACTTTGAATGCTAGGTTGTTGGGTTTTGAACACATAAAGGATTTGTATCAACATGGCATGTTCTTTGCTCCTTTTGTTGAATCTTGTGAAAAAAGGACTCATTGTGGATAATTACTTGTTGTTAGATGGATTTTTGTTCCGAAAAGGCAAACTTTGCAAACCATCTTGTTCCATCCGTGAGCTACTTGTGAGGGAAGCTCATGGAAGTGGGTTAATGACACACCATGGAGTTTCTAAAACTTATGATATGCTCTCTGAACATTTTTTTTTTGCCTAAAATGAGACATGATGTTCATAAAGTTTGTGCTCGTTGTGTAGCATGTAAACAAGCTAAGTCTAGGCTTCAACCACATGGTTTATACTCCCCATTATCGGTTCCTAATGGTCCTTGGATTGATATATCAATGGATTTTGTTTTAGGTTTACCTAGGACTAGAAAAGGTTATGATAGCATCTTTGTTGTGGTTGATCGATTTAGTAAAATGGCTCATTTTATTCCTTGTCACAAAACTGATGATGCAAAACATATTGCTGACTTGTTCTTTAAGGAAGTTGTACGATTGCATGGCATTCCTAAAAGCATCGTTAGTGATCGTGATGTAAAATTTTTAAGCCACTTTTGACGTGTTTTATGGGGCAAGTTAGGAACTAAGCTAGTATATTCAACTACTTGTCATCCTCGAACGGATGGACAAACTGAAGTTGTTAACAGAACCATGACTGCTATGCTTAGGGCTATTATTGATAAGAATCTTAAGACTTGGGAGGATTGTTTGCCATTTATAGAATTTGCATATAATAGGGTTGTTCATAGTACTACTAAATGCACAACTTTTGAAATTGTTTATGGCTTTAATCCTTTAACCCCCATTGACTTGTTACCTATACCGTCAAAAGAGTTTGTGAATTTTGATTCAAATGCCAAAGTTGAGTTTGTTCATAAACTACACAAGCAAGTAAAAGAACAAATTGAGAAACAAAATTCCAAGGTTGCCACCCGAATTAATAAAGGACGTAAGATTGTCATCTTCAAGCCAGGAGATTGGGTTTAGGTGCATTTCCGAAAAGAAAGATTTCCTACTCAAAGAAAATCTAAGCTTTTACCACGAGGAGATGGACCTTTTCAAGTTCTTGAGCGCATCAACGACAATGCTTATAAAATTGATTTACCAAGTAAGTACGGTGTTAGTGCAACTTTCAATGTTGTTGATTTGAGTCCTTTTGATGTAGGTGATGGCTTGGATTCGAGGACGAATCCTTCTCAAGAGAGGGAGAATGATATGAACCACGACCAAGGAATTTCCATACCTCAAGGCCCAATTACAAGGATGAGAGCCAAGAAGCTATAACAAACCTTATACAGAGTTATATTCAAGCTATGGTGAGCTCATCAAAGGAAATTCTAGAAGACGTTGGACACCTCCCTTATATGTTATGCAAAGTTGAACTTCAAGAAAGAGATGAATTAAATGCACTTTAAGTTGCATTTAATGAACTCCGCTGAATTTATGAAACTAGTCCAAGGATGACTAATAAACACATTTTATTAATTACATTATTTAATTATAGTTTAACCATTTGTTTGTCATATTCTTGCGTTTAGAACTTGCATGCTAAAGTCATTCAAGTGATATTGATCAAACCTCTTGTGGAGTTATTCGAATCACGAGTTTAGAAACGAGTTTTCTTTACTCTTGATCTTGATCATCAAGGTAATCCGTTCCATATTTTCCCTTGGGTAGATTTCCATATCATAATAACTTCTCTAGTTACAGATTTAGTCTATGTTGTTGCTCGATTGACTTAAATTATCCTTTCTCCAGCTAAATCTTATGCATGCACTTTAATATGCAAACTTATGTGGGATGGCAGAGGCTTTAAATTCGATTCGGTGCTTCTTTGAAAAAAGATTTCATAGACATACTCTTTCTCTGCCCCAACTCTAACGATTCAACAGTAATAGATTACGGTATGCCAAATGTTTCAACCGGACCTATTATATGATTTAAGGCCAAAAAGATTCAACAAGTATTCATTCTCCATCTACAAAATTGGATAAATTCGTTTCAACCATCATTTCATGTGTGATATGAACCAAGAGACATCAATCATACAATATGCTTCAATGAAGATGTGGAGAAAAGGTTATCAAAATAATCAAAAGATGTTTCAATTCATGCTACATTGAAGAAGAATAAAGTTTGATTGTTGTAAATTTTGGGTGGGTTATAATTTAGAGTTATTGTGTTTTAAGACTTTTTATTTAATTTCGGTTACATTTACATAATGGCTAATTATGGCCATAAAGTGTGAATGTTACAACTTTTGGAATGCCTTTAATAGTTTCATTATGATAAGATAAGGAATCAATACAAGGGGAATAAGATTCGGATTACCTTGTTGATCGAATATCTCAAGACAAGAACATTTTGTTTGAGATTCGAATCACTCCAGAAGCAAGATCGATCATGTCTAGCTTCAATGATTCTTGTTGATCAAATATCTCAAGACAAGAACACTTGTTTGAGATTCGAATCACTCCACAAGCAAGATTGATCATGTCGAGCTTGAATGATTCTACATGCAACCTAAACTACATAGAGTTGCAAAGAAACTTAGCCATTGGCTAAAGAAAAGCACAAATGCTTCTTTTGATATATCTTCTAAGTCTCGTTACAAATACAACATAGATGGCTTTATATAGCCTCAAAATGAAACTATTAAAGGCATTCCAAAAGTTGTAACATTCACACTTTATGACCATAATTAGCCATTATGTAAATGTAACCGAAATTAAATAAAAAGTCTTAAAACACAATAACTCTAAATTATAACCCACCCAAAATTTACAACAATCAAACTTTATTCTTCTTCAATGTAGCATGAATTGAAACATCTTTTGATTATTTTGATAACCTTTTCTCCACATCTTCATTGAAGCATATTGTATGATTGATGTCTCTTGGTTCATATCAATGTGTTACAAGCTGATTTAATTGAAGGACCATTTGGAGCTTTAGGAGTGAATACATGCATGGCTGAAGTAGCCGATGAAGTTGCTATAAAGTGCACTTTATTGATAAGTTATTAGAAAATTTTATTTATTATTTTTAATTTCATAATGATTGTGAGGGGCAAAAGGACGGAAGTTATTGGTTAAATTGATTTTTTTTAAGGGATTAGAGATTAAATTTTGGCCACTAACTTGCATGTGAGAATTCAAAGACTATATAAAAGATAGATTTTAGATAAATGAAATTGAGATCTAGACTTTTACCATCGCTATCATTTCTATGTTTCAAGCCATTCTTTTTTTGGTAGATTGCATTTGAATCATTTAATCAAGTCTGATCAATTTCGACCATGGAGTGACTAAATTTAGAACTAAGTTTCAAATATTGTTTCTATACGTTTCTAATTTAATTTTAGACTTATTTCTCGATTGATCAGAAATTTGAATAAGGAGATGTTATTTTTTTAATTGAAGGATTCTTACTTTTGGATGGACATGCCCTCTTGGTCTGATTTCCAAATTATACCGAACATTCTACTTTACCTATTGGATATTTCATGTTGTCATTTATGTTAAATTCGATTAGTTGATCATCTAGTCTCAATATTTTCATTCCTTTGTGAACATATACTAGTGTTCATCTCATCTTTAGGAGTGACCTTCCAAAAATGATTGATGCATCATTATCTGCTTTATAATCCAAAATGATAAAGTGTATTTGGAAGATAAATTTGTCTACCTGAATCAAAATGTCTTCAATCTATCCTTTTGAGTGAGTGATCGAATGATCTGCCAATTGAAGAGTTACAATTGTGGGTCTAGATTCCTTGATGCCTAGCTTTTTGTAGATGAGTAATGACATTAGATTAATACTTGCTCCCAAATCGCATAAATCTCTACTCAACGCCCTCCCTCCAATTGCTACTCGAATTGTGAACAAACCAGAAACTTTTTTCTTTAATGGGATCTTATTTTTTAGAATTGGTATACATTCTTCATTCAAGGCTACTAACTTGAAATTCTTCGAACTTCTTTCTATTTGGTTAGAGTGTCTTTTAAGAATTCAACAGTTTGACATTTGCCTATAGACTTTTCGGTCGGGATATTAATATATATATCTCCTTCAAGATGTCAATGAAATTTTAGAAGTAGTGTTGCATGAGATGTCTCCATGATTTGGACTCTGAATTACAGCGTCATTTTTGGTCATATATTTCTTCAAAATTTCTTCATCAAGGTTTGTTGATATTGATTCATTCTTTGTACATGTAGTAGTCCTTGCCTTGCTCCATACACTCTTATTGGTTGGTTAAATCCGGGTGGATAATTCAATTTCTGTGCTGCTTGTTCGGACATGTTTAAGCCTCAATTTATCGTTAAAGAGGAAAATGACAAAATCTCCCTATGGAACCTTTTATTATAAATTGCATGAAACGTGATATATTTCCTTATTATACTAGTTTAAATTATTTCATCATCATTGTAGCTCATTTAAGCATTAGAATGATATTCATGATTCAGAATAAAAAAATTATGAATAAGTTTAAAAAAAATTTATTTAAATAATCAAAATTATAAACGAACTTCTACTAGACTTTTTTTTTAGTCAAATCGATTCTAATTCTTCCAATCTTCCATTATTTAGTTGATTTTTCTCAAAAACAAAATTTTGTGACTTCTTCGTTGAAATAGATTGTGATAGCGAAAAAGCTTTCAACGTTGCCCGACGCCCGAAAACTTGATGCAAATAAACGAATTTTTGTTCTACGTCTCCGAGCTATATATGCTCGTTTAATTCTAGTCATTGAATAAATGAAACTTTGGTGAATGCGCCTATCCACCCATTAAATAAATAACTATCAGGAAATGAAATAATCCCTTATTTAGTAAGTCCCTTTTTTCTGAGAAAGAAGAATAGGAACCGAAAAAAAAAATTGAATAAAAAAATTATGAATAAGTTATATGTTGTGTGATTATGTTGTTTACCTTAGGAACTTATGCCTTTATGATGAACTTAGGAACTTATGCCTTAGCTCAAAGATTTTAGCTGGCCAAGTAGAGTAAATGAATGATATGACACAAAAAGAACCATTAATTCAATACCATGCTCTAATAGTTAATAGTTACTTTTCAGTATAAGACTCGTGATCTATAAACCCACTACTACAAGAAATTTACTCAATGATAGCTTTTGATGATAGCATTTTAAAAACTATGGTATGAAAGACTTGAAGGAAAAAAAAAAAAAAATGGAAGGATTTGGTTTTTAAAAAAACCTATTCTCCCTTCCCAATTCTTCTTCCTTTGCACTCACCCCATTTTCGTAAACCCTAAACCCTCCGGCCTACATTTTTCCATCCCATTTTATGTAAACTCAACAGTTAAAGCCTAAACCCTCCTCGCATGGTTGAAGGAAGCTTTGGATTCGACCAAGGAGTTGTTTAGACTTGGGAGAGAGGAGAGAAAGATTTGTCTGGTTTTTGGGCTATCTGTTTAATTAGCACGACCTGTTCTGCCCTGCAATGTTGTGAATTCATTAATTGTTTCCATGTCTATTTGGGTAAGTGGAAAATGAAAAAAAAAAAGATTATAGATTATTGGCCAGTAGGAAAACGTAGATGTGTTTACTTTCTCGCTTTGCATTTTCTTCTACTCGAACTACTCGAACTTAAAATCTGTATTTTGTTAGGTCGACGCTCTAACCACTTGAACTATTCAACTTGACTATTGATAAAGTTGGCTCCTCCGCAATGATATACTATCGATGGCTTCAACCGGGTGATACCACTTGTTGCTTTTCAATAATCGGCCAGGGAAATCCTTTCTTTTAGATGAGAGGAAATCGTTGACGAGAGGTTGTTGGAAGAAAATAAAATGGTAGTAAAATAAGAGAGAGAGAATTGTTAAAATTTTGACTGTGCGCCATTTTTCAAAATGGGTAATCCATTCGACGTGTTGTCAAACTACAAAATGGCGTGTTGTCAAACTACAAAATGGGTAATCCATTCTTTCGATGAGAGGAAATCGTTGACGAGAGGTTGTTGGAAGAAAATAAAACGCCAGTAAAATAAGAGAGAGAATTGCTGAAATTTTGACTGTGGTTAAAATGAGGTGATTTTTTCCTGTCAACAGATTCACCTATTTAAACAATTAACTATGTATAAATGTTGTTGGCCAACTAAATCTGTGACATTTTTTTTGAAATGGCAGCCTACAAAATGGGTAATCCATTTTTGTCAAATGGTGAAGGAAGATATTTAATAAACTAATTAAATGTGTAAACCTAAATAAGGAAATTAACTGGCTTTTATCGGTAAAAAAACGGCAGAAGAAAACTTCTTCGAATAAGAAAATGAAGGGAAGGGAGGGAGAGAGAACATTTGTGCTGAAGACGGGATTATCTCATCTATATTTAAATAACAAATTACATCTAAAAATAGAAAAATAGGGAAAACTTAATTAAGTGCTTCCACATACCTAAAAAAAATAGTTAACTAAAACGTGGGTCTTCCACCCTACTACAAAATAGTTAACTCAAACTCTATTACAAAATAGTTAACTCAAAATTACGGACTTCTACTCTAGGACTTCACTCTACCAATAAAAATTAGGGATCACTTTTACTGGAACCTATTTATCTAACATCTCCTTTTCCTCCTAAAACCCTATCGTATCCTTATTGTTTGAAGGTATGTCAGTCGATTTTTCGATTTTTTATCTAACAATTGAACTCTGATTTGAGCTTGCACGCCGCATGTCGATTTTTCGATTTTTGGTCTGCACCATGGATTGATTTGAGTTTTGGTCTGCCTCGGTCACGTCGTTCCACTGCCAGAAGATGGTCCTCGTCATAGATGATGTCGTGCGACACGTGAGCTCACCCTTGGGATCAAGCTTGGTGAGGTGGGGACGCGCGTCCTTCATGTATACGACGCAGCCGAACACTTAGAGATGACGTACCGCTGGCTTCTTGTTGTACCAGGCCTCGTGCTTCACCATCCCGTTCTGCTGGGGGGAGTAGGGCGCCAATGGGTGCAGTTGTATACCATGCGACAACCAATCGATTTTTGGTCTGCACCGTGTGAATTGATTTGGGTTTTGGTATGCCTCGATCACGTCGTTCCACTGCCAGAAGGTGGTCCTCATCATAGATGATGTCGCCCGACATGTGAGCTCGCCCCTGGGATCAAGCTTGGCGAGGTGGGTATGTGCGTCCTTCATGTATGCGACGCAACCGAACACTCGAAGATGACGTATCACTGGCTTCATGTTGCCTTGTGCTTCACCACCCCGTTCTGCTGGGGAGTAGGGCGCCATTGGGTGCTGCTGTATGCCAAGCTTGTCGCAATACTTATATCGAAGCTCGCCGAGGTAAATTATCCACTAAATTATCTGCCTCGGTCTGTGCGCAACACTCGCATCTTCTTCTGTCGGCTTTTGTCATCGACGGTCTTCTTTTGTTGCCTCACTTTTCGCTTGCAGCAGGATCAGCCACATGAAACGGCTTTTGTCATCGACGGTCTTCTTCTGTCGCCTCACTTTTCGCTTGCAGCAGGATCAGCCAAAACAGCTTGGCTTTTGTCATCGACAGTCTAATTCTATTGCCTCACTTTTCGCTTGCAGCAGGATCAGCCATTGTCATCGACGATCTTCTTCTGTCGCCTCACTTTTCGCTTGCAGTAGGAACAGCCACATGAAACGGCTTTTGTCATTGATGGTCTTCTTCTGTCGCCTCACTTTTCGCTTACAGCAGGATCAGCAACAAGAAACGACTTTTATCATTGACGGTCTTCTTCTGTCGCCTCATTTTTCGCTTGCAGCAGGATTAGCCACATGAAAAAGCTTTTGTCATTGACAGTCTTCGTCTGTCACTAGCCACATGAAATGACTTTTTTGTCATTGACGGTCTTCTTCTGTCGCTAGCCACATGAAACGGCTTTTTTGTCATCGACGGTCTTCTTCTGTAGCGTCGCCAGCCACATGAAACGGCTTTTGTCATCAACGGTCTTCTTCTGTCGCCTTACTTTTCGCTTGCAGTAGGATCAACCCTCACTTTTAACTTACAGCAGGATCAGCCACATGAAACAGCTTTTTTGTCATCGACGGTTTTCTTCTGTCGCGTCGCCAGCCACATGAAACAGCTTTTGTCACTTTTCGCTCGTAGTAGAATTGGCCACATGAAACGCCTTTTTTGTCATCAACGGTCTTCTTTTGTCGCCTCACTTTTCGCTTGCAGCAGGATCAACCACATGAAACGGCTTTTGTCATCGACGGTCTTCTTCTGT
>NW_019268528.1:4897000-4898885 GCF_002738365.1 Cucurbita moschata
TCTAACAGCATTTTGTCATTTTCTTTATTTCCATCCGGAGGGTAAGAAGTTTCATAAACAGGTCTTTTTATCTTTTGATAGCGTGTCCTTTTAAAGTGGAATTCATCCTTTGTTTTTTCCTTTCCATTCACTCGGATCTCTTCCGTTTCATCGATTTTGTCCGGATCCTCCTTTTCTTCCGAAAAAAGGGAAGGAGAAGTATCTTCTTCGGTGGATCCCTCTTGTTCCTGTTTAGTCCCCTCCGTTTCTTTCAGTTTCTTAGTAAGAATGGGTGACGGTATTCTGCCTAAATAGTAGACACAGGTAATAAATAAGAGAATACTAAAGATTCGAGCCATAGAATTTCTGAATTCTGACACAAGGTACTTATTAGATCTAATAGAATTATTTTGCTGTATCCAGACTAATATCAATCCAACCCATTTCATGAATAAAATGTGACCAATTAACCAACCAACAAAACTACTGCTTTTATCATGGACGGGCCGGCAAACTGTTAGGTGCTCGTACCTTGTGTGCGCCACCTCCAAGATGTAAAGGCGGTCGTCTCCCTGATCCACTCCCCCTAAAAAAAAAGAGTCTCCCCACGCCTAAAAAATAGTTAATTAAAAATGAGGGATCATTAAACGTAGGGATTAACTAACCGGCAGAGATTTATCTTACATCTGCTATTGTGATTTTCAGAGGCTACTTTCGCTTCCATTTGTGTCCGCAACAAAACATTTTGCTTAGGCTATAAACTGGGCTTTACACTTGTGGAAACAATGTTTCTATGGACATCTTCCATTAAAAGAGAAATCCGGTTGAACCACACTTCGCTGATGCCTTCAATACGATTAGACGACGTTCGCATTGCAACTGTTGCAATTTAGGAACGATGAGTTGGGAAAATTGGGAGTTCAAACGTAAACTCTCAACTTGGGGATTTTGATGTCTAGGACGGGCACATGACAATCATGAAAGGAAGAATTTCATTTTCAAAAAATGAGTGCCCTTAACGCTGGAATTAACAACATAGCTCTGCTGGGCACATTAGTCGGACTTCCTGTATGTAGAATTGATCCTTGGCTATTAGAGAATGAATAAAATGGGGGAGGGACAGGTTTGGGTGAATGGTCAAAGTATTGGTCGGTATTGGATGTCCTACTCATCCCCTCTAACAAAGCCTACTCAATCTGTCCTCCTTTTCTCTTCTCATTAATATATCAAATGTTGCTGTTTGGGCAAAGATAGCGTACTGGACAAGTTTGGGGCTTGAAGGAGCTGCTTTGGCAACTTCTATTTCATCGTGGATGCCTTTTTTGGTTGTGGTCATTCACATGCTTAGGTCTCATAAGTGTAAGCTCATATGGGAAGGATTCTCTTTTGAAGCTTTTATGCCATGTATTATTTTGGGCTCAAATTTTCCAATATTGGGTTATCTTTATTTGAAATTTTAAATCATCATCGCCTATTTCAGTTGATTTAGGTGACACATATTACTTTAGTGGTTGTTGATAGAAGTAGATATGAGGCTTTTGATTTTGATGCAAGAGTTAAAAGGGTCATTTAAATACCTCTTTTGATTTACGAAATTTTCAATTACACGTTGCTGTCATAACTACAAATAGTTGAACTTTAACCATATGCATACTAGCACTGAATTATAAAGGTCGGAATCCCAAGGTATTTCTAAATTGCGAGGGTTTCTGCATTTATTTGCCTTCATACTTATGAAATTTAAATTTAAATTCAATGAGTAATGGAGATATATCCATAGGGTATGTAATATTTTCAAATTTTTAGGAGTAATTTTTCAGATTCAAAGTTGGGCGTGACAGTACCAACGTTCAGTTTTGGAGCGGTTTCCTTTTTTTTTTTTTTTTTTTTTTTTCCAAAAATAATT
>NW_019268528.1:4899087-4928141 GCF_002738365.1 Cucurbita moschata
TTTTTTTTTTTTTTTTTTTTTTTTGCCAAAAATAATTGAAGAGTTGAGGAAGGTTAACTTTTGGTGCAAAATTGTTAAATCATGTGATCTTCAGTAGTTTTCACTTTCGTTGGCTTTTCTCTTTTGGTACACTAGTGGCGTCTGGCAGACTTAGAAATTCCCTATCTGTGACATTATTTGTAATTTGCTAATGGTTACTTTAACCGTCTCTGGGTGGATCATGTTGTAGCTGAAGCATGGCTAGAGGCCAAGTACATGAACTTTCTTGAGTCTCTCCAAGTCCACATAGCTACTTATATGTTGTAAGATAAGACACATTTCTATTGGAAATCTGCCTCACGAACCATGAGCACGAGTGAGGGGCCCATTCCTTGCTCCCAATTCAGAGAGACCTTTAAAAAGTGTTATCCACCTATGACTGTGTACTACTACCTTTCTTAGTCTCAAGCAAGGAGATAAAATGATAAAAGATCGTGATGTTTCAAATGTTCCAACGGTACATATTATAAAATTGAAGGTCAAGAAGATTCAACAAGCATTCATTATTCAAAAATTGGATAAGTTTGGTTAAACCTTCATTTCATGTGTTACAATGTGACTCGATTCTAAGAAGAACCACTTTGAGGTTGGGAAGGGAACTTATCAAAGTTAAGTGGAGGATGGGATTGCTATAAATAACACTTAATTGATAATTTCTTTTAAAAATTTATTTATGATTTTAATTTCATAACTAGTCCCAGTTGGCAAAGGGGTGGGAAATTACCCGTCATAATCCAAAAGAGTAGGAGAGTAACTTATTAATCATAGCCACTAAATTATTGGGCTTTGCAAGAGCTTAGAGTTTTTTTTTTTTTTGGTGTGAGAGACTACAAATACCTACAAATTATGTAAAAATAAAATTGTGGTTGAGACTTTGAAATTTGAGCATCATCTTTGTCATTTCTAAGTTTCAAATAATTCTTGTGGTAGATTGTGACCACCAATTTCTCGAGGCCCAAACCGAGCATTCAACCCAAGTCACACAGCCAGCCAAGGCGGCCTGTAGTAGCCATTACCCGCATCATGACCCGAAAACAACCTACACACGCAGCAACTTCCTATTGCCCCACGTGTCACAATCTTCAGTGAACTTTGGCTCAGTCGGCTTAGACGACTCGGTTCGGTGGCTCAATTTCTGGGCTATTCGGCTCGGTATTCAATTTTTAGCCTAAATTCCACCGTTCCAACCCTCCCAGACCTGATTTTGCCCCAATTAAGGTAATTGATGTCATTTTAATGTCGTATTTCACAAGTTTTACTGGAAACTATATTAAAGTTGTGAAATACTAACAAAGGGCGATGAACGATCTAATAGGAAACAACAACCGGCGATAGCTTGGAATGCTTTCGAAGGAAACAACAACCGACAATAGCTTGGAATGCTTTCGAAGAGTGGGAGATAACGTAATTGAACTATGGAGAACGCCGGCTAAGGCCACCCATGTAAGTGGCCCTACCGTTGTTAGGTTATAAATTGTATGTTGTAAGATGACATGTGCTCGTGGTTTCGCATGTGTCATAGGCCATATATGTAGACCGTTATGAAGTAATACGAAAATACTATGCGATGTGATTGTTATGATGTATTTGATAAATTGATATGCTTTATGATGTGATATGTTATGATATGATTTCTTGAAGACGTGCTTAAGATATATTATGTAACTGTTATGATATATATTATGATATGTGCACGAAATGGAATATTATGTCTGAAAGCATAAAAACGTTATGATATGACTTATACGTTAGATGAATGATCTGATTTGATTGACATGTAAAACGACAACTAGCATGAAATACAACCCCGATATACACATGAAATTTATGATAAATGATATGATAAACGTTATGAGAAATAGTATGAAAAATGTTATGATATGAAGAAGATGATAGCGGGGTTGTATTAAGGATAACTAAAATGGAAAGATATTGGGACCTCATGCATTATTGTGTGCTTATGCATTGGGGGATACCCCTATTCCTTTACAATAGTATGGATGTGTATGCTAATAGGCAGGGAAACAATCATTATGTTTGACATAGTGCTGTCGTGACGGTCGCTAATCCTAACGGGTATCCAGCATCAATAGCTCCCAGAGAATGCTCGCCCGACCAAAAAGGGGCCCCAGGAGGTGTGCGAACCGACTAGTGGGTCCATACTCGCATGTGGGCCGTGTGTAGGGAAATTAATTACACATCCAAGTTACCCTTAGGGTATCCATTGTAGAAAAATAGATTGTTGCGATAGGTCTCATGCATGTAACTGTATATCTTTGTACTTTAACCCCGACCGGAAATCGTGTACTAAGTATTTCATAAAATACTCAAGACATGTGCTACTCTATTTTTCAGCTAAAAGTAAGGCGCTTCTGTAAGGCTGACGGTGGAATCGCAATCATGAGACTGTGACACATGCTTCAGATAGTTTCGTATTTAATTTTTGGTAGACCATAGGTTAGTATAGGTCAATTGCATTTCCATTTTATAGCATATAGGTTAGCAGAGGGCATTTCAGTTTGCATTGTTTTTCATTTTATTTCTATTTGTATTAGTTTATTTAAAAGTATTAAATGAAGCATGCAAGACTACTGTTGAGCTTGATTTTGAATCTCCAATCTTCCTATTCGATCGGTCAACTCTTCTATTCCTCGAATTAGTCTTTCCATGGTTTGTTGTTGTGCTTCTCTCAATCGTGCATCTAATGTCAGGATTGTCATCTGGATTTTTCATGCTACAAAAGAAAGGTAAAAGCAAAAAGTAGAAAAGTCTAATGTTTGAAATAGAGATTTAAAGTGTTGGAGATGTCAAGGGGTAGGACACTATAGTAGAGATTGCCCAAATACAAGAATTATGACCATCAAAGAGGGAGAAATTGTTACGGATGACGAGGCACATGACGACATAAATGAGGAAACTGATGAGAGTGAGAAGTTTAGTGAAGAGGACCCTACACATATATCTTTGGTTACTCGACGAGCTCTAAACACCCACATTAAGGAGGACGGCCTAGACCAACGGGAGAACTTATTTCAAACTCGGTGTCTTGTTCAATCTGTACCTTGTAGTGTTGTCATTGATAACGGTAGTTGCACAAATGTTGTGAGTTTCATTCTGGTCAAAAGACTTAATTTAAAGACATAACTACATCCACGACCCTACAAGCTTCAATGGTTGAATGATCATGGGGAAGTACGGGTAACTCAACAAACTCTTGTTTCTTTTACTATTGGAAAATATGTTGATGATGTTTTATGTGATGTTGTATCCATGCATGTTGGAGATTTACTACTGGGGAGGCCTTGGCAATTTGATCGTCGGGTAATGTATAATGGGTATGCAAATCGAAACTCTTTTACTCACAATGGTAGAAAAACTACTCTTGTTCCATTATCTCCAAAAGATGTATTTATTGATCATTGCAAACTTGAAAAGAAAAGGCAAGTGGCTAATGCAAAAGCAGAGATTGAAAAAGAATCAAGTGAAAAAAAGAGCTTGAGTGAAAAGCAAGAGAGTAACACTCAACCTAGAGAAAAAAAAAGAGAGAAAAGCCAAATCAGTAAGCTTGTATGTTAGATCAAGTGAGGCTATGAATGTTTTGCTCTTTAACCAGACTATTCTTGTACTTATGTGCAAGGGTCTTGTTACTTTACTAACATGCTAAATAATCCTTCTTTGCCTAGTGATTTTGTTGTGCTTTTGAAAGAGTTTGAAGATTTATTTTCCAAGGAGATGCCTAGTAGTTTGCTACCACTTAGAGGGATTGAACACAAGATTGACTTCATTCCTGGCGCACCCATTCCAAACCGACCAGCTTATAGGATTAATCCAAAGGAGGCTGAAGAGATACAAAGGCAAGTAAGTGAACTCCTTGCTAAAGGGTATGTACGTGAAAGTTTGAGTCCTTGTTCTGTTCCAGTTATTCTTGTACCTAAGAAAGATGGTTCTTGGCGTATGTGTGTTGATTGTAGGGCTATAAACAAGATAACTATATAGTATAGGCATCCAATTCCCAAATTAGATGATATGCTTGATGAATTGCATGGATGTAGTCTTTCTACTAAGATTGATTTAAAATCGGGTTATCATCAAATTCGCATGCATAGTGGGGATGAGTGGAAAACAGCTTTTAAAACCAAGTATGGTCTTTATGAATGGTTGGTTATGCCTTTTGGATTGACTAATGCACCTAGTACATTCATGAGACTAATGAACCATGTCTTATGAGAATACTTAGGTAAGTTTGTGGTTGTTTATTTTGATGACACCCTTGTTTATTCTAAATCTTTAGATGATCATATTACCCATGTACGCAATATTTTGACTACTTTAAGAAACGAATGTTTGTATGTAAATTTAAAGAAATGTAACTTTTGCATGGAAAAAGTTAACTTTCTTGGGTTTGTAGTTTGATCTAATGGTGTTGAGGTTGATGAGGAGAAAGTGAAGGCTATAAAAGATTGGCCTACACCTAAAAATGTAAGTGAGGTAAGAAGTTTTCATGATCTTGCAAGCTTCTGCCGTAGGTTCATTAAGAATTTTAGTACAATTGCTTCACCCTTGAATGAACTTGTTAAGAAAAATGTATCATTTATATGAGAAAAAGATCAAGAACATGCGTTTAATACTTTGAAAGAAAAATTGAGTTATGCTCCCTTGCTTGCATTACCTAATTTTGAGTCTACTTTGAAATTGAATGTGATGCTAGAGGAGTAGTGATAGGTAATGTATTAATGCAAAATCAAAGACCTTTAATGTTCTTTAGTGAGAAGTTGACTGGTGCAATTTTTAGGTATCCAACTTATGACAAAGAGCTTTATGCTTTGGTTTGTGCATTGCAAACCTTTATCTTTGGCTTAAGGAGTTCATTATTCATATGGATCATGAAAGTTTAAAGCATTTGAGAGTACAAAATAAAGTCAACAGACGACATGCTAAGTGGTTAGAATTTATTGAAGCATTCCCTTATGTCATAAATTATAAACAAGGTAATGAGAACATTGTTGCAGATGCTTTATCACGAAGGTATGTCCTCCTCAATACTTTAAATGCTAGGTTGTTGGGTTTTGAACACATAAAGGATTTGTATCAATATGGCATGTTCTTTGCTCCTTTTGTTGAATCTTGTGAAAAAGGACTCATTGTGGATAATTACTTGTTGTTAGATGGATTTTTGTTATGAAAAGGCAAACTTTGCACACCATCTTGTTCCATACGTGAGCTACTTGTGAGGGAAGCTCATGGAGGTGGTTTAATGGCACACCATGGAGTTTCTAAAACTTATGATATGCTCTTTGAACATTTTTTTTTTGCCTAAAATGAGACATGATGTTCATAAAGTTTGTGCTCGTTGCATAGCATGTAAACAAGCTAAGTCTAGGCTTCAACTACATGGTTTATACTCCCCATTACCGGTTCCTAATGGTCCTTGGATTGATATATCAATGGATTTTGTTTTAGGTTTACCTAGGACTAGGAAAGGTTATGATAACATCTTTGTTGTGGTTGATCGATTTAGTAAAATGACTCATTTTATTCCTTGTCACAAAACTGATGATGCAAAACATATTGCTGACTTGTTCTTTAGGGAAGTTGTACGATTGCATGACATTCCTTAAAGCATCGTTAGTGATCGTGATGTAAAATTTTTAAGTCACTTTTGACGTGTTTTATGGGGTAAGTTAGGAACTAAGCTAGTATATTCAACTACTTGTCATCCTAAAACGGATGGACAAACTGAAGTTGTTAACAGAACCATGACGGCTATGCTTAGGGCAATTATTGATAAGAATCTTAAGACTTGGGAGGATTTGTTTGCCATTTATAGAATTTGCATATAATAGGGTTGTTCATAGTACTACTCAATGCACACCTTTTGAAATTGTTTATGGCTTTAATCCTTTAACCTCCATTGACTTGTTACCTATACCGTCAAAAGAGTTTGTGAATTTTGATGCAAATGCCAAAGTTGAGTTTGTTTATAAACTACACAAGCAAGTAAAAGAACAAATTGAGAAACAAAATTCCAAGGTTGCCACCCGAATTAATGAAGGACGTAAGATTGTCATCTTCAAGCCAGGAGATTGGGTTTGGGTGCATTTCCGAAAAGAAAGATTTCCTACTCAAAGAAAATCTAAGCTTTTACCACGAGGAGATGGACCTTTTCAAGTTCTTGAGCGTATCAACGACAATGCATATAAAATTGATTTACCAGGTAAGTATGGTGTTAGTGCAACTTTTAATGTTGTTGATTTGAGTCATTTTGATGTAGGTGATGGCTTGGATTCGAGGACAAATCCTTCTCAAGAGGGGGGGAATGATATGAACCACGACCAAGGAATTTTCATACCTCAAGGTCCAATTACAAGGACGAGAGCCAAGAAACTACAACAAACCTTATACAATTATATTCAAGCTATGGTGAGCTCATCAAAAGAAATTCTAGAAGATGTTGGAGACCTCCCTTATATGTTATACAAAGTTGAGCTTGAAGAAAGAGATGAATTAAATGCACTTTAAGTTGCATTTAATGAACTTCACCGATTTATGAAACTAGTCCAAGGATGACTAATAAGCACATTTTATTAATTGTATTATTTAATTATAGTTTAACTATTTGTTTGTGCAGTTTTAAATATAGAAGTTAAGTTTATAAGCTAGTTTTAAATATAGAAGTTAAGGTTATATGGTAACCCACATAGGTTACTATATTTCACCGTTAACTGGTCATTTTAATAGGGAGGTTATGGGTATTTCTTATTTACTAGCCTATTTAATTTGGGAGTTATGTATCGCGTACTCTGAAGGCTATATAAATTCTTCTTTTCTTTGATTAGACATCAGAGTTTGGAACCAAGAATAGAATTTCTATTTTAGCTTGGTTGAGAGCTAAACTTTCTTTGCAAATTCTTGTGTTTAGAACTTACATGCTAGAGTCCTTCAAGTGGTATTTTTCAAACCTCTTGTGGAGTGATTCGAATCACGAGTTTAGAAACGAGTTTTCTTTACTCTTGATCTTGATCATCATGGTAATCCGTTCCATACTTTCCCTTGGGTTGATTTCCATATCATAAAGTATCAATTGAGATAATTCTGCATTAAATGTTCATGATATGTGTACGGTAGCGACCTTAGGTTGAGTAGAAAATTTAGTTTCGTTACAAATTTGGACTTTGGAAGACACAACTGAGAAGCTTGGAGACGTGAATCCATGTCAAGACCGCCAAATCACCCTAAAGACCTTAGAGACAATCACGACAACCTTTGAAGACAACAAATCAAGTGAAACTTAGATAAAATATGGAAAGAAAAAAAAAATAATAATGCACTTATCTAGCCTATGTGCTACAAATAACATGAGTACTTTTACCCTACCTTCAATCTCATGGCAATCACCGAAACGTTATCATCTGTGTAATGGTATCTTGTCTTTACTTGAAAAGTAAGAGTAGCACATGATTTGAGTATTTAAAATATTCAGTTAGTGACCCCACTACTTGTTAGGAAATGAAATCATATACAATTGTAGCAAGTCAAGTATCGTCTTATGAAATTCGATATGTATTTATTCATCTTTGGCCACCAGTAGCATCTCACTTCAGATTCTGATTCATATTCGTACTTCCTGGATGGAACGTACAAGATGTATTGTGGGCTTCAACTATAATGTCTTTTAGGATTTTCTCGTCTCGGGAACACACAGGCAATTTTGCCATAGCAGGCCCCCGTATGAGAAGATGGGATACCCAGATGGTCTCTCTATCAATGTCTGACTCCACACTTTACAGAGGTGTTCATGAAACCTCTAGGCGTCAATGACTCGTCTTCTGAGAGTGAGTTGCAAGGTCATCTGTGCTATCTTAGCGATACCACCCTTAACTGCAACCTCGATTTTAGCATTCTTTATCTCATCTTCCAACTTCTCTTGCTTGGTGATCATTGCGGAAGTATGAACGGTATGTGTCATTCCATCTGCATGACCAAGTACTTGAGGCTCTTTAGGCAATGTATGCTTGCACTTTTCTCCATGCTTGTAATGTTGCCATGTCTCCATGACAAGCACGACTAATGCTAATTCAAAGGTCATGGGTAGGGTAATTTCATTCGTGCTCCTTTAGTTGCCTTGAAGCGTAAGCCACTACCTTACTCTTCTGCATAAACACGCACCCTAAGCCCTTACATGAGGCGTCTCTATACATTACAAGGTTGTCTGACCCATCTAGAACTGTTGCAGTCACCAACCTTTGCTTAAGTTCTTGGTAACACTATTCGCCTGCTGGTAACCAATCGAAGGGCTTGCCCACCTTGGTTAATTTTGTAGGCGCTGTAGAGATCATGGAAATATCATGTACGAGTCTTTTGAAAAATTTCCAGAAACTTCGTACCTCAGTGACTATGGCCAGTCTTGGCCACCTCATAACTACCTCAGACGGCCAAAACTTGCACTTGGAGAACATAGTGTACGATTGATGTGTTCATAACACCACCAAAACCTTCCTTAAGTGTTCACTGTCATATCGTCAAAGACGACTACAATGATGATACCAAGAAAGTTTCATGAACCTTCGATTTGTCGAAACTTAAACTTTCACAAGACATTGATCAAGTCGAAAGGGCTTATTATTAGTAAACTCACCTTCCTCAGGACTACTGATGGCAGTCCTCGGCATGTCCCTCTCTTTGATCCTCATATGAGGTATCCTGACCTCGTTGAGACCCTTATAGTCCTTATTTCTTCACCAAAAAAAATAAAAAAATGCTCTCGTAATTGCATCTCATTTGGTCAACATAGGTCTTTTCCCATAGTGGGATGCCCTGTCACGTAGCTCGCTTGAGTACTAATACTCAGCTGATTTAAGTACGGGCCCTTTTGGGAGTAAAGGGTCCTTGAATAAGTTCTCTATGTTCACCTAGGCTTGCTCCTGTAGAATATTTTATAACTGAGCTAATCACATTTCCTCTCGTAGTGATATCTTATCACTAGCTTTTTCAAGCATGTGAACCTTTCATGTTCTTGTACCGTATCTTAGGGGACTCTCTGAAAACTCTTGTTTGGTAGCTAGCCTCCCTCAAACTTTGAGGGTGCTACGTCAGTTTCTTCTCTAAGACGTATCATGTTTCTGCTAGTCTTACCTGTTTCCAAGTCACCATCTTACTACCCCTCTGGTGGTCTTCAGCATCACGTTGTCTAGGAGTTCTACCTCTGTCTGAGCATGCTTCACAAGTACAGCGTCACACTCATGTGTGTAACTGGAATGCTACTCTTTGTAATCCAGATACCTATATGAGGGTAGGTTCTTACTAACACGCATATGGACTTTCTCCCTCTAGACGGCGATATTGTGACCATAGTTTGTCCTCTTTTCCTACTGTTCTCGACCCTGAGATTCATCGGACTACCTTGAAAGTTCAATATTCTTTACTTTGTGAGCATGCCTGTACTAACAAAATAATAAATTAGAACTTGGTTTTATGGTCCTAATAGCCACATGCTGCTATTGAACTTGTTCCTCCCCACCAAAGTCCAAAACCAAGTAATTGCTTTAACAAAATTAAATAAAAGTAAACCTAACTAAATTAGTTAATTAAGTATGAATAGTGCCCTCCAAACCTTGTATATTTTTATATTTAGTATTGTCAAAATCCTTGATATATTATTATTTTTTTGTCTTACCTACTCGTTTTTTAAAATGTAATTGGTTAAAATTATATATATAAAAAAAATACTGTAAATTAAAATTAAAATAGGTCAAAATACACATTAAATTTTTTTAAAAAAAAATTATTCGGATGTTTGATAAAGTTGACCGGTATGAATCTTAACAAATCTTTTCTTTTCTCAATTAGATTCTTCAACAATTTTTCTTTTTCTTTTGATTTAATGTACAAATTATATTATAAAGAAATCATTTTGATGAATACCCCTAGTTCAACGATTAAATTTAGTTTCTTTATTTAGAATAAATTTAAAAGAGAAATTTTAAATTTAGCAATTAAAAAATAATTTTTATCCAAATTAGCTACATGAGCTTTCTTCAAATTTCTTTCTACTCAATATTTATTTTCAAGTTGTGTTCTGTCATGACATAGAGTTAGTCCATTTCATGGCTTTAACAAATTCTGGCCCTCTCAAGCTCATAAGTCCATTTATCCATCATTCTTATTCCACGGGTCTAAGTCATTCATTAGGTTTCTTCGGAGTTATAAGTGTACTTAGTCATTGACTCCTACTCTTTTTGCTCCATCTAAGTCATTATGTTATCTACGTATAAGTCGGGTGCCCTCATTTGTCGCAAGCTCTAAGGTAGATCTAACATGCATGGAGGTTTTGAGTCTCTTTAATAGGTTCCATACGAGTTTGCTAATAAGTGCCAGCTGGAAGCTACCCTTGTGACACCTAACAAGCTCTCTATTATTTAACTTTAAGAATTCGACTTTTAGATCTAAATTATCCAAGAACCCAAAAATGATAAGAAATCAATCCAAGGAAAGTTTTAGAATGAACTATCTTGATGATGAAGATTGAGAGGAAAAAAACTCATTTACAAACTCGTGATTCGAATTACTCCACAAGAGTGTTGATCAACACCACTTGAATGCCTCTAGTATGTAAGTTCTAAAACACAAGAATTGACAAAATAAAAAACTTAGTCCTCAACAAAGCTAAAAAAAACTCCGTTCATTATTGAAGATATGATGTCTACAATGAAGAAAAAGAAGGCTCTATATAGCCTTTGACAACCTTAAACTATGTCAGTTAAATACATATATAACCTTCCCATCAAGAATGATTAGTTAATGTTGAGATATGGTAACCCCAAGATAAAATACACTCATAATCCCCATATTTAAATGCTTAGTTAATGATAGAATATGGTAACCTATGTGAGTTATAATATAACCTTAATTCTCGTATTAAAAGTATGTTGTGCATAATTAAGCCGAACTAGTTAATTGCGTATCATTATTTTATAGATCAAATATTTGAATTTTCGTACCTAACAACACCTCACGTGCACCTTCGTAGGTTGTAGATAGATTGGGATAACACTTCAGGGATTGTTGATTGTTGATGCTTGTCTCTCTTTTTTTTTTTTTCAATAATGCAAGACAGACTCTCCACTAAACACAACAAAAACTCCTTCAATAGCATCCTCTAACGAACCATAGGCCCTAAGTGGGTGACATCACGTTCATTTATATTAAATAGACCCTCACCAAACAAGCTAAGCTCATGATTAGGGGTAGTATCATAACTGTCCCTAATTAGTATTAGTCAACCCACATAATCATAAATGACCTTGATTGTGGCTCAAGGACCAAAAGAAAGGAATGCTCTAGTTGCACAAAAAGATCCCATTATTTACCAAGTAAAGTTGCAAGGTTGCCTCGTATCTAGAAGAACTAATAGATGCATCGGGTATGCTGCGAAGAATTGTGTACAAGCTGTCATCCACAAATGTACCATTGGAATGAGGATGTCCTACCATGGAATTTAAGACTAAGAAACTTCGGGGACAATAGTTTTCATGGAGGGGAAAATTTGTAACATGTGAATTCTAACTAGAATAAATTTTCTTAATTTATCTTTTTTAAGTTTGAACTTTTAGGTTTTTATTAACAATGTTATAGATTGAATTTCAAGTTGATGTAGGAGAGAAAAATGCTTAAAAAAAAAATCATAGAAACTCATATAGAAATAATTAAAGAAAATTTAGAAAAAGTCGATTACCGAGTTCAATCAGTCAAAGAATTTCTTTTTCGTCTTTCCTTAAGTCTTTGTTTACCGTTAAAGAATAGTTCCGAATTGGAGAGGTTCTGGATTGAATGAATTTCCTCTTATGTAATTGTCTGAGTCTTCTTCTTTCATTTTCAAAGTCAAAATTTTTATTTTTCCCATTCCTAATTATAGATTTTGTTATGCCGGTGGATTGAAGGAAAAGGGAAGAAGGAGAAAAAAAAAATGGAAAGGAAAAGAACAGTAGTGTTGGGGAAAAAAAAAATGGAAAGGAAAAGAACAGTAGTGTTGGGGTTTAAAAAGAGAGATGAGAAAAGAAAAGAAAAAGAAAATATGCTCAGTCCACCACTATATTATTTTTTGCAGTGGTTCCTAGAACGTAGGAGATTGATTATGGGCACTTGAATCTACCTATTCTATCCAAAAATGAGAAGAACTAGATGTAAGTTCACCGGTTTTAAATCTTGAATTTTTGTCTAGATTCATGAAAATATGATAGATTTAGATATGAAATTTTAATATATTGTTTTAAATAAGTTCTCGCACATTTTTTACGAAGAAATTAGGAGCCGGTTGAAAGGAGTTCAAGAGACCCTCTAACAAGGGTAAGACTATAAGTTTTAGCCAAATTTGTGCAAATTTATTACTAGAAAAATATTTTATAAAGATGCATTAAAACTTTGGAACCAAGTGGATTTGAGTTTTCTATAAAAAGTTATTAAAATGTAAAAAAATTGGAAAAGATCGAAAAGTTCATTTGATAATGGAAAATTATTGCGGTGAGTAGCTGAGTGACGCGTGCCAAGGTCCTTGAAATAGAATTATGTTATGTATTTAGAACTTGTGGCCCGAACCAAAGGACCAAGGTTTATAGGACATTGAAAAAAGATATGTCTCATGATCAAGAAAGAAGTGTTGTACCCTAGAATCCAACATGGACAACATTAAGAGCCTACAAGTACATTACTTACTGATTACTTATTGTTGTACTCACTCCATGTCTTAAATGTTTTTCTAATGATAAATTTGAGTTGGTCGAGGAAAGGAGTAGATTTTGAGAGAGTGGCATAAAGAGCCAATGCTAGGAAACAAAGATATGTCACAATCGCATTTTTTATGGCGCGGACTTGTGATTGTGCGGCACTCACTTTCCAACGACAAGTGAGCTAAGCTAATTCGTTCTTGCGTCGCCTATGGCCAAGCGACGTATGCTCGAGCCTCTGGCCTCGGTTTTAAGAGAAGGTTTTAGAAAACGAGGGCAGAGAGAGATTTTTGAAAGAGGCGTTATATAAGCAAGCAAGAGAGAAATAACAACGACTCACAGTATATAACCTTGGATAGGGAGAAGTTGACAACTAGTCGTATCCCCCTGTAGTACATTCTGAGACATTTCATGTCAGACAGGCCTAGACATGATATTTATGAAATGTCATACTTCCTAGAAATACAAAAGTAAAACACTAGAATATGAAAAGACATAAAGGTTTGGGCTTGTCATGGGCTTGCGGCCATGGGCAACATGCCTTGGATGAGCAGGACCGTGACATCCTCCCCCACCTAATTGGTTGACGTCCCTTTCAACCGACTACTTTCAAACCTGGCAATGTTGGTGGCGGCGGAGTCTAGATCTTCGGCGCGTTTCCAGCTGGTTTCCTCCATAGGGAGATTCTTCTATTTGACAAGGAATTCATGAATCGTTCGTACAGGTCTTCCTATCTTCCTAACCTTGTCGGCTAGGATCTCCTCTATTTCTTTGCTGTCTCTTTGCTTCAGATCGATGCTTGGTCTCATGATTACATTTTGCTGGTCGTCGTCTGGGTCAGGGTGATATGGCTTCAAGTTGCTCATATGAATTACTGGGTGAATTTTCATCCATGTGGGTAGTGCAACTCTGTAGGAGGTAGCCCCGATCTTTTTAAGGACTTCAACCCGACGTTCATATTTTCGAACTAGTCTCTGGTCCTTTCGACTGCGAAATCTGATCTGTTCTAGTCTCAACTTGATGAGGACTTGATCTCCTGCTCAGAATTGGAGGGGGCGACGCTTCTTGTCCGCCCACTTCTTCATATGTATGGAAGCTTTCTCTAAATATGTCTAGGCTATATCTGTTGTCTGCTTCCATTCTCTTGTGAAGTTTTTAGCTTGAGGGTTTTTTCCTACATAAGAATGATCAATAATATGGGGCAAGGCCGGTTGTCGTCCACTTACAATTTCGAAGGGGCTCTTTCCCGTAGACGAGCTCGTTTGACAATTGAAACAGAATTGGGCGATATCTAGCAGTTGTATCCAGTTCTTCTGGCGAGCGTCGACGAAGTGACGTAAGTATTCTTCGAGCAAGCAGTTGAACCATTCCGTCTGTCCATCGGTTTGAGGATGATAGCTCGAGGAGATGTTTAAAGTCGTTCCCAAGATGGCGAATAATTCGGTTCAGAATGTGTCAATGAATCTACCATCCATATCACTGATGATGCTCGACGGAATGCCCCATAACTTTACAACGTGTTTGAAAAATAGTTGGGCTGTTAGTTCAGCCGAGCCATAATTTAGGGGTGGGGACGAACGTCGCATATTTCGAGAACCGGTCTACGATAACCAAGATGGCGTCATATTCTCCGACTTTTGGGAGGTGTTGTTAGTTTATTTAATCTTGTATTAACCGTAATTCATTTGTATTTTAAATTATGCCAGTTTTAGTATTTGTGGCTAAGATCAAGGGAAGTTATTAGCAGTTATTAATGTGTAGCTATGATTGTAAGAAGTTAGTTTTTCTTTCTGTCTATATATGTACTGTGTAACAAGTTGAATAAAATAAGTAAGTTGGTTTTGTTTATTTTCTAAGTACTGTCTCTTTTAGAGAATAACGTTATTGTGCAAAAATCACCTTCTGATATGTGTGTTTCTGTCATTTGGTATCAGAGCGTGGTTACATGCCAAAGATCATGCCGAGAAATAATAACAACATTGGAGAGAGAGGAGAGTCGTCGAAGTCTGCAACAAAGGAAGGTCTGATATCACTCCAATACCCGACGTTATCGAGAACCAACTACTCTGCATGGGCTATGAAGATGAAGGTCTATTTGCGTGCTCAAGGGGTGTGGGACGCAATCGAATCAACTGAGTCTCTGGATAGTCTTGATGAAAGGAAGGATCAAATGGCCTTAGCAGCTATCTATCAAGCAATCCCTAAGGAGATGTTGTTTTTGTTAGCAGAGAAAGAGACAGCAAAAGAAGCATGGTAGACATTAAAAACTATTCATGTCGGTGCTGAACGTGTAAAGGAGGCAAAGATCCAAACTCTAAAGATTGAGTTCAAAATTATGAAGATGAAGGAGTCCGAGACTATTGATGATTATGCAGCAAGGTTGACAGGAGTTGTTAATAAAATACGTACTTTTGGAGACAAGTTTGAAGAGGCATACTTGGTGAAAAAATTTCTATGCTCAGTACCTTCTAAGTTTCTTCATATTGCATCGGCAATAGAGCAATTTATCGATTTAAAGGTGATGACCATGGAGGAAATCATCGACCGTCTTAAAGCATACGAGGAACGGATCGATGGCAACAAAGAGAATGCTGAGCATGTCTTATTGACTCAAGGAGAATGGAAAGCAAAAGAATTGAAAGGAAAAGGTGAAAGTTCAACGTTTGAGAAAAAACGTAGCGACAATGGAGGCCATAGCCGAGGGCGAGGTCATAGTGATCGCTGGAGAGGGAGAGGTCATGGACGTGGAAAAGACTCGTTACATCAAGAGAAGAAGGGTGACAAGAGCAAGGTAAAATGCTACAATTGTCAAGGTCTAGGCCACTATGCCTCAGAATGTCGGAAGGTGAAGTGTTATAATTGTCAATAGATTGGCCATTATGCATCCCACTGTAGATCGAAGAAAAGGGAGGATCAGGCGCACTTGACTGAGACGCAAGGTGATGAGGATGAGCCAGCCTTACTTACAGCACAAGTTTGTGAAGTCCGAACTCTCGGTTCACCAGAGTTGATGGAGATGGCTCTTTATGAAGAGAAGGTTGTCCCGAAAGAAATTGAGAAGAAAAACAACACTTGGTTCCTAGATACGGGAGCCAACAATCATATGACTAGTTGTCGAAGTTGGTTCTTGGAATTGAACGAGTCAGTGACCAGCACGGTGAAGTTCGGAGATGGATCACTTGTAGAGATAAAAGGACGTGGAGATGTGATGCTGCAATGTGAAAATGGAGATCACTGTATCTTTTTCGATGTATATTTCATTCCTAAACTTAAAAGTAACATTATAAGTTTAGGACAATTGGATGAACAGGGCTGTAAAGTTGAGATCGAACATGGTTTACTTGTCATTTTCACAAAAGGCAAAGGAGTTCTTGGCAAAAGTGAAGCGGTCAAGAAATAGGCTATATACAATTAACCTAAAAACAACGAAACCAACATGTCTACTTGGTAAGTTGTCTGAAGATTCTTGGTTGTGGCATGCTAGATATGGACATTTGAATTTTGGGGTTTTAAGAAACCTGTCTACGAAACAAATGGTGAAAGGAATTCCGCATGTTGAAAGGATCAAACAAGTTTGTGATAGTTGTGTAATCACTAAACAACGAAGAACACCATTCCCACAACAAGCGATTTTTCGAGCCGTTAGTATTCTACAATTGGTGCATGGCGATTTGTGAGGTCCAACTACTCCAACAACTCATGGAGGTAATAAATTCTTTTTGTTGTTGGTAGATGATTTTAGTAGATATATGTGGATTGAATTGCTAAAATATAAATCTGATGCATTCTTGGGATTCAAACGTGTAAAAAATAAAATTGAAACTGAATCCGGAAAGAAATTGCAAGCGCTTAGAACTGATAGAGGTGGAGAATTTACAAGTATCGAGTTCAAAGAATATTGTGAGAGCAGTAGGATTAATGTTGGAAAAAGGGATAGTGAAAGAGATAGGAATAGATAAAATAAATGAAAGTTACACTTTTATTATTGTCGTCTACTGACTCAATGTCTAGAGGGTTACACAATTCCAGTATTTATAGCTTATACACTGGACAGAAATAGTAAATCATAGAAATCTAGATAAATTCAAATCTACTCACAATCTTCTAAAATCTTAGTAGTTTGAATATTTGAATTATATCTCAACTACTTTAAATCATATCTTCATTTTGAATACTTTGAATCATATCTCAATACTCTCCCTTGATTCAAAGTTGCAGATGTCAAGTACAGAGCTTTTCTTTTGACTAGGTCTTCGTAAGTATGTCTGCTTTAACCCGTACAATGTCTGTCTCAGCTTGTATACCTTTGTTTCTTTGTCTTCCTTTATGAATGATAAGATAAGGAATCAACTACAAGGGGAATAAGATTCGGATTACCTTGTTGATCGAATATCTCAAGGCAAGAACATTGTTTGAGATTCAAATCACTCCACAAGCAAGATCAATCATGTCTAGCTTGAATGATTCTTGTTGATCAAATATCTCAATGCAAGAACACTTGATTGAGATTCGAATCACTCCACAAGCAAGATTGATCATGTCGAGCTTGAATGATTCTACATGCAACTTAAACTACATAGAATTGCAAAGAAACTTAGTCATTGGCTAAAGAAGACCACAAATGCTTCTTTTACTATATTTTTCAAGTCTGTTTACAAATACAACATACATGGCTTTATATAGCCTCAAAATGAAACTACTAAAGACATTCCAAGAGTTGTAACATTTATACTTAATGGCCATAATTAACCATTATGTAATTGTAACCTAAAGTAAATTAAAAGTTTTAAAATACAATAATGAAATACAATAACTCTAAATGGTAACCCACTCAAAATTTATAACCATCAAACTTCATTTCTCTTCAATGTGGCATGAATTGCAACCTCTTTTGATAATTTTGACAACATTTTCTTCACATCTTCATTGAAGTATATTGTATGATTGATGTCTCTTGGTTCATATCAATGAATCCCTCTAGTGGTGTTACATAAACCTCTTCTTGTAAATCTCCATAAAACTTTTCGTTTGGTAGGTCAACCATATCCCATGTTCCATCTTTCTTAACGGACTGCATCTCTACTGCCATGGCTTTCTTCCCGTCTTCTTTTTCAGTTGCTTCTTCATAATTCATAGGGTCTGAAACAATAAGAGTAAATTGACATGATGCATATATGTCAGCTAAAGATTTATATTTCCTTGGAGATGTCTCATCTGAAAGTTCTTCAAGAGAAGAATTGCTGTTCAGTGATGCTGAAGATGATGAATTTGACACACTGTGTGTTGCAGTGGATGCACTGGGAGATGCACTAGAGTTGACCCTTGTCTCTTCCTTTGGGGAAACTTCAACTGTAATCTTTTGCTGCTCCTGTTCTTTACTCCAATCCCAACTCATGTTTTCATTAAATATTACATCCCTTCTAACTAAAATCTTTTCACTCATGGGGTTGTATAATTTATATGTCTTTGATTGAGTACAATAGCCAATGAAAATGCATTTTTTCAGATTTTTCATCAAGCTTTTGACGAATTTGAGGATGTTTTAAAGCATAAGCAACACAACCAAAGATTCGTAAATGACTTACAGATGGTTTCCTTCCATGTCATGCTTCATAAAGAGTTCGATTGATAACCGTCTTTGTTGGTGAGATGTTTAATAGATAAACAGATGCTGCTATGGGTTCTTCTTGCCATGGGGTTGTATAAATTGGTTTGAAAGTCTCCTTGCTTGTAACATTCTTCTTGCCATCTCCACAATAGTTCGATTTTTTCGTTCAGCGATTCCATTTTGTTATGGAGTGTAGGGAGCTGTTAATTCCCTTTGGATACCCTCTTCTTCACAAAATAGATTGAACTCTTTAGATATGAACTCGCCACATCTGTCTGTGCGAAGAACTTTAATGTGACAACCACTTTGGTTGTCTACCATAGCTTTAAAAATCTGGAACTTCTGAAAAGTTTTTGACTTATGTTGTAGGAAGTAAACCCAGCTCATGCGACTATAGTCATCAATAAATAGTAAAAAGTATATACTCCCACCTAAGGACTTCGTTTGCATTGGTCCACATAAATCAGCATGAATTAGTTCTAGATAATGTGAAGCTCTTCTAGCTTTTCCAACAGGAAAGAACTTCCTAGTCTGCTTGCCATAAATGCATCCTTCACATAAATTAGAGTCAATTCTTGGTAATCCGAAAACCATACCTTTATCCCTGAGTATTTTTAGGCCGTTCATATGAAGATGTCCATATCTGAGATGCCATAATGTTGAGTCATCTTTTGTACTAGTAGTAAGAGCAAAATCCTCCATGTTAGAAACATCCAGTGGAAACATCTTATTTAAAGTCACGACAATTTGAACTTTATGGCCTGATTTCTTTTGTGTAATGACACATGTGTTGTCATCAATTGTCCAACACTCAATAAATTGTACCCTAAATCAGGTACAAATTGAACATTATCTAATTGTTTTATCTTACCATGACTGGTTTCGATTTTCACTGTACCTTTTCCTTCAACTTGCATCTCTTTTGTATTTTCAAGTTGCACCTTAATTTTTTGCGTCTCATCAAGCTCTTTGAATAAGGTTTTGGTACCTGTCATGTGGTTCGAGCATCCGCTATCAACAAAGCATAAGTCACCTTTTTTCGGATTAGTATCCACGCACGCCATAAATAGCTTTTCTTCTTCTTCTTCATTCTCTGCTGCAAAATTCATTCGTTGATTTTTATACCAACAATCAGATTTTGTGTGCCCATACCATCTGCAATGGCAACATTGTATGACATTCCTTTGTTCATTGAATTGTCTCTGTCCATCACTTCTCCATCTACTCCTGTTATCACGACCACCATGGAAGCTACGAAATCCTCCTCTTCCACGACTTCTACCTGCTAAATGAATATTTTCTCTTTCGTTGTTTTCGTTGTTGGTTGTCTCCTTCACTTGTAGTGCCTTTTCTTCGTTCCTTTCTGATGCTTGTTGATTCTTGCCTCATGAGCCTGAAGTGAGCCCATTAGTTCATCAACGGAGAGTATGGATAGATCCTTAGCTTCTTCTATGGCATCCACCACATGGTCAAACTTTGGAGTCAAGCATCTCAACACCTTTGCAACAATTGTTTCATCTGAAATTTTCTCTCCATAGGTACGCATCTGACTGACTATTGCCATTGCTCTTGACAAAAAATCAGCAATTGATTCGCCATTCGTCATGAGTAGAGTTTCAAAATCACGTCTTAGAGATTGCAATTTCACTGTCATGACCTTTGAATCTCCTAGAAACTCCTTCTGTAGAATTGACCATGTCTGCTTTGATGTGGTTGCTGCTGCAATTCGTGAAAAGATAGTCTCGTGAACTGCTTGCTGAATAATGAATAGAGCCTTGGCATCGTTTTTCTTGGTTTCTCTTAGTCTCTCCTTTTCTTCTATTATGGGTTCTAATAGATCAACAAACCCGTGCTCCACCAAGTCCCATAGCTCCTACGATCTGAGCAAGGTCTTCATCTTGGTGCTCCACCACTCATATTTCTCACCATTAAAAATAGGTAACGGTGAAGAAGAAGAAAAACCAGCTACTGCCATTTTTGTTTTGTGAAAGAAAATAATCACTCGCCCTCGTGTCGAACGAACTTGGCTCTGATACCAAAATTGTTGGAAAAAGGGATAGTGAAAGAGATAGGAATAGATAAAATAGATGAAAGCTGCAGTGCTTTATTATTGTCTACTGACTCAATGCCTAGAGGGTTACACAATTACAGTATTTATAGCTTATACACTGGACAGAAATAGTAAATCATGGAAATCTAGATAAATTCAAATCTACTCACAATCTCCTAAATTCTCCTAAAATCTTGGTAGTTTGAATATTTGAATTATATCTCAACTACTTTAAATCATATCTTCATTTTGAATACTTTGAATCATATCTCAACAATTAAAAGATATTTAACAGCACCCTATTCTCCGCAACAAAATGGTGTGGTTGAACGACGAAACCAAACTGTTATTGCAATGGTGCAAAGCATGTTGAAGTGCAAAAATTTGCCGATGTATTTCTGGGCAGAAGCGGTGAAGACAGCTGTCTACATCCTTAATAGATCCCCAATGAAGAGTGTAATTGAAGCAACTCCTTATGAGAAATGGAGAGAAAGAAAGCCAAATTTAACAAAATTACATGACCGAAGTGTGCCAATGATTTTCGTGGGATATGAAGCAGGTTCAAAAGCTTATCGTTTCTATGATCCTAAAGTGAAGAGACTTCATATCAGCCGAGACGTCAAGTTTCTAGAAGAAGAAGAATATAAATGGGATGTGCAACAATTGGAAGAAAATAAGAAGGAATGTGGTAAATTCGCTGTTCATTATGATCCACAGGTCTATGTGAATAACGATGACATTTTAGAAGAGCGGGGAGAATCATCAAGGACTCTATTGGGAGACGATTCATCACCAACAAATAATTTATCACCAGGAGACAATTCATCACCAGGAGACGATTCATACGTCTCATCTAGTCCAAGAAAATTTCGATCGTTAAGAGAAATTTACTCTGATTCTATTGAATTGAATGAAGAAGCTGGGATGTGTTTTCTTTCACTTGGGGAGCCAAATTCATATATGGAAGCAAGAGATAATGAGAAATGGCAGCAAGCAATGTTAGAAGAGTTGTCTGTTATTGAAAAAAATGGCACGTGGGAGTTTGCAAAACTACCAAAGAGACATCGAGCAATCGAGTTGAAATGGGTATATAAGTTGAAGAGAAATTTGGATGAGGAGATCGTGAGGTATAAAGCCCATTTAGTTGCAAAGGGTTTTGCCCAGAAATATGAAGTGGATTTTGATGAGGTATTAACACCTATTGCAAGGCTTGAAACAGTGCAAGTCTTGATTGCTATAGCAGCACAGGAGAGTTGGGAGATTCATCATATGGATGTCAAGTCAGCGTTTCTTAATGGTGAGTTGAAGGAAGAGGTTTATGTAGAACTACCAGAAGGATTTGCTGTGAAAGGTCGAGAAGGGAATGTTTTATGACTTAGGAAAGTATTGTATGGCTTACGTCAAGCACCTCGTGCCTGGAATACAAAATTGGATAATTGCTTAAAGTCTCTTGGATTTCAAAAGTGTCCTTTAGAGCATGCTGTGTATACACATTGGAAAGAAAATAAAATTCAGATAGTTGGAGTTTATGTTGATGATTTAATTATTGTCGGGTCAAGCAAGGATGATATTTTGAGCTTCAAGCAACAAATGAAGAAGTTGTTTGAAATGAGTGATTTAGGATTGCTGTCTTATTATTTGGGAATAGAAGTTAAACAAGATGTTGATGGAATCAGGTTATCTCAATCGAGTTATGCGACAAAGCTTTTGGCAAAACTTGGAATGATGGATTGTAATCCGTGTCATGTTCCTATGGAGCCGAAAACAAAGCTAAGCAAAGTGAGTAATTGGCCATCTGTTGATTCCACTCTTTATAAGAGTATTATCGGAAGTCTTCGTTATTTAGTGAACACACGACCTGACTTATCATATTCTGTCAGAGTTATGAGTCGTTATATGGAAGCTTCGACTATGGTTCATATGGCAGCTGTGAAGAAGATACTCAGATACGTGAAAGGAACTATAGATATTGGATGTCATTATGTGAAGGCAAAGCAAGTAGAAAATCGCTTAAGTGGATATAGTGATAGTGATCTTGCTGGAGATATAGATGATCGAAAGAGACTACGGGGACATTGTTTTTCTTATATGGCAATCCAATTACATGGACTTCAAAGAAATAAAAGATGATCACACTTTCATCCTGTGAAGCGGAGTATATTGCGGCGACGTCAGCTGCTTGTCAAGGAATATGGTTAGGACGTTTACTGAAGGAATTGCATGGGAAGGAAGTAAATCCAGTTCGTTTAAATATCGATAACAAGTTTGCTATACCATTAGCGAAAAATCCAGTTCATCATGATCGCAGCAAACATATAGACATGAGGTTCCATTTCATTCGTGAATGTGTGGAAAAAGGAGAGATTGAAGTGGATCATGTAAAAACTGAGGATCAATTGGCTGATATACTTATGAAGCCAATAGGACGACAAAAACTTGTGGACCTTCGAGATAGAATTGGTTTGAAGAATGTAAGAATGTGGAGATCGAAATACAAGATTAAGGGAATGATTTGTTAGTTTATTTAATCTTGTATTAGCCGTAATTCATTTGTATTTGCTGTTTGTATTTGAAATTATGTCAGTTTTAGTATTTGTGGATAAGATCAAGGGAAGTTATTAGCAGTTATTAATGTGTGGCTAAGATTGTAAGAAATTAGTTTTTCTTTCTGTCTATATATGTACTGTGTAACAAGTTGAATAAAATAAGTTGGTTTTGTTTCTTTTCTAAGTATTGTCTCTCTTAGAGAATAACGTTATTGTGCAAAAATCACCTTCTTGTACGTGTGTTTCTGTCAGGTGTGTTATGAAATCCAGAGACACACTTTTCCAAGGCCTTGTTGGCACAGGTAGAGGTTCCAAGAGTCCCGAGACTTTGACTTTCTTGACTTTGTCCTGTTGGCAGATGAGGCACGTCTTGGTGTACTGCATGATGTCGTCCTGCATATTTGGCCAGAAGTACCCCTTTTTTATTAGGGCATGTGTTCTTTGTCACCCAGGGTGTCCGGCTCATAAGATATCATGACATTCCTGAATGAGCTTCTTCCTCAGTTCTCCTGTTCTTGGTACGTATAATCTGTTTCCTTTAGCCATTAGAAGGTCTCTCTTGACCCAAAGCTGTCGTGTCTTCCCAGCTTTAGCTAGTTTGACGATGGCTTTGGCCGATGGGTCTTTGTGTAAATGTTCTTTGATAATGTTGCACATCGATCCATCGATCTTACTTGAATGAATATGGGCTAACATGCACAGGGTTACATGTTCATGATGGTGTTAGTATAACACATGCGAAAACAATTTGGATCTTAGGCACTTTTAGAACATCAATTATAGTAAATAACTAGCATATTCATAAGTATTAAAACTTAATGAGTTTAAATACTAATTTTTTGTAGTTCAAACTCCTTTTGCCTCACGAACCGGTTTCGAACCACCACTAGTGTCTTCTCCACTATCCTCCGGCCTTAGAATAGGATTGTAGAATCCGGTGAGTGACTAAACTTGGGAGGGATTTTGTATATGTGAAGAGAGTTTGTGAGAGGTTTTTCTCAAGGTTTTTCACCAAGAAGAAGACCTTCCATGTAACATGATCACTCTATTTAAAGAGTCATGTTTGCATGTTCATACAAATTTGAGATCACCAAATTTTGACACTTAAAATTTCACTTAAATGTTTGGGATTATGTGGCAAGCGTGCATATTTGAGTTAACCAAATTTTGACACTCAAAATTCCACTCAAACTTGTGAGGTTTATTTGGCAAGCATGCAAGTTTGGTTAAACCAAATTTTGACACCTCAAAATTCCACTAACATCGATTTTTCCATTAAATGAAGTCAACATTTTGACTTTCTTCATTTTAATTCAACAATTAATTTGAATAATGAATTTCAAAGTAAGGTAACATTAAATGATTAATTAAACTATTTAATTAATATTTAATATTAATTCAAATGCCAATCCCAATCAATTCGGACACATAATTGATTAAGATATTTAAATCTTATTTAAATATCTCAGATTCTCTCTTTTTGTTTAATTCGTAAATAAAACAAAAATGCGGTTAAATATATCGTATATATGTAATGCATATTCCCTAATTTGAATTCGAACACTTCGAACTCACTCATCACACTGTTCTATGGTTTAGTCCGATTTGAGCTAGCAGAGGGACCTAATGGACCTATAGATCATGGGCTCCAACGATCCAAGATTAACCGGTTAAACTCATTAACCTGGTTAACCAACATTCGTTAACTACTAGGACACTCCACTATAGCCTAGTAGTTGCACTCCCCTCACTATAGATATATTTCTGTCCATCTGATATAACCATGATTAGTAAGTCGATCCTTCACAGGTTGTTCGTAACTAGAGCTGGGTCAATTTACCGTTTTACCCTTGAAGTTACTTCTTGTTCCTTATGTCTCACTGATCCTCTAATGAACAATTGGTTTTTGGTCCAACCAGTAAACCGAATCTCTCTCAGGCCAATGAGAGGGTGGGGCCCCTTGTTCAAGACCTGGAGTCAGTACTTAAGAGAACTACCTCTCTTTTATCCCTAAAAGTGGGTAGGAGTGAATTCCGTCTTGCACCCCACGTCCCCAGCCATTCACACAGTCTTACCCCTGAAATGGGAGGCCTATTGAGTCGGCGAACTAGAGCCACTCTCACCCAGCAAATCTAAGGATAATTCCGAATAAACAGGAGTTCATGGTTAGCTCAGGATTAAAACCGAGTTACCTAGGTTATCGAATGAAAAGAAAACCAGTCTCAATAGTAAAGGACATTATAAAGTGAGAGTGGTTTTCTTCATGGTCCGATCTTATGCAATACTCATTGCATAGGACGCCCCCACTCACATGTCTCCACATGTACAATTTAGTGATCACATTGTTTATATCATATACAAAAGTGGGCCGCATCCATAGTGTCCCCAGAATAAGGTACTCAGCCTTATCCTTATACTATAGATCATTTTGACTATATACTTGAACTTGATCCACTCTTATGTCTCTACATATAGTTCAAGTGATCATACTATAGCCAGAGTGTTCTTAGTTTATTGGATTTAGATTAATGATCGTAAAGTTCACTTTATTCAATAACAATCTTTACTGAATAAACAACAATAATAACTTTATTGAAAATAGAATATGTTTTTGTTTACAAACTATGAGTTTTAGGACATAAAACCCAACAGTTCACCCTTCCGACTTAGTGCATCAGCTGCTTGATTACTCTTTCCTGCCTTGTTTTCAAATTTGAAGTCGAATTCAGCCAACGACTCCTACCACCGGGCTTGTTTTGCCGTCAATTTTGGTTGATCGAAGAAGTGACAAATGGCACTGTTATCCGTCTTCACTATGAACTGTGATCCCAAGAGATACTGTCTCCAGATTCGTAGGCAATGGACCACAGTCAACATTTCTTTTTCGGAGACAGTGTATCTCCGTTCAGCATCATTGAGCTTTCGACTTTCATAAGTGATGGGCCTTCTTGAATAAGGGCACTGCCTAGGGCAAAGTCGGAAGCATCTGTCTCTATTTCAAATGGCTTTGTAACATCTACTAGCCCGAGGCCAGGACCCCTCGTCATGGTTGACTTCCGATCTTCAAAGGCCATTTGACATTTATTTGACCACAACCAAGGTTGGTCTTTCTTCAGGAGCTCTGTTAATGGGGCGGCTCGTCGTGAAAACCCTTCGACGAACCGCCTATAGTAATTTGCCAATCCTAGGAAGGATCGTACATTGGATATGGAGGTAGGGATTTTCCACTCTTGGATAGCTTTTATCTGATCGCTATCTATATCGATCTGTCTATGACTGATGACATGTCCAAGGAAATTGATACATGTTTGTGTGAAGGCACATTTTTTTTCTTGACATACAACTGATTCTGCCACAGCTTGTCAAACACCAGCTTCAAGTGCACCTTGTGTTCCTCTAGGGTTGTGCTGTATACAACTATATTGTCGAGGTATACGACGACGAACTGATCCAAGTATTCGTGGAAAACCTGGTTCATTAACGTGCAAAACGTAACTAGGGCGTTTGTCAAGTCAAAGGGCATTACCAGGAACTCAAAGGCCTCATATCTTGTTACGCACATTGTCTTGGACTCGTCCCCTTCGACGATACGTACTTGGTAGTACCCTGATCGTAAGTCCAACTTCGTGAAGTATTTGGCCCCGTGAAGTTGGTCGAACAAGTCAGATATTATCAGCAGTGGGTATTTGTTGCGTATCGTCACCTTGTTTAAGACTCTATAATCTATGCACAGATGCAACGTCTCATCCTTCTTTTTCTGAAATAGTACGGGGGCTCCGTAAGGTGCCTTTTCCGGGCGGATGAATCCTACCGTCAACAACTCATCTAGTTGTTTCCTCAATTTGGCTAGCTCAGGGGGAGCCATCCGGTATGCGTTCTTCGCTAGGGGTTTAACCCCGAGAAGGAGTTCAATTTCATGATCAATGGCTCGACGGGGTGGTAATGTTTGTGCACTACAACAAATATTGGATTAGATAGCTTCCGAAAAATGCTATCATAGACCTTTTATAGCATTTTTCGTACGTCGTGACAGCCCATGTTATTAAAAGTCTAGAACTTTTTATAGCGTTTTTGTATAGCTATAATAAATGTTATAATATAGTACCAAATATAGCTTATATGCAATGCTATGAAAACATTTTATAGCATTTTTGTTAAAGTTATAAATATGTAAACATAACTAAAATATTATGCTATCGTTCATTTTTAATAAGCTATATTTATACTATATTTTATGCTATCATTCATTTTTAATAAGCTATATTTATACTTTTAATCTTATGCTATAACAAAAATATAATTGAAATTTAATAATCTACTTAACACATTACAAAATAAAGTATTCAACTCGATCTATATAAGAATATCAGACTCATTACACTAGCACAATTTTCAAATCAGTTCTTCCCCACCCAATACACAATAAATAGAACAAAAACTCACTATCCTCAATATGTGACATCTTTGATTTTGATCAAATCAAGTACACCAATCCTAAAGGTATTCGAACCGACATCAATGTCTTCTATGTTCCACCCTTTTAGCCATGTCAATTGATAAATTGTTCGTTGTTGCTTGCCAATTAGTGCTTCCTTGCTCCAACAAAAACTTGATCGTTGGGTTGAGGATTAGAGTTGCCTTATCAATTTGGTATCAGAGCCTAAGTTGCATCTTTGTGGCCGACTCTAGGCAATGTCAATTGATAAATTGGTCGTTGTTTCTTACCAATTAGTGCTTTCAAGGAATCCTGCAACATTATCAAAGCATATATATCAGTGATTCGAAAAGAAGTGCAAAATAGTACCAAAAGGTTTGACATAAGGTGATTCGAAGAGAAGTGCAAAATAGCAACAAAATCTAAATATCATATAAAAGTAAAAAAGAGAATAGAACATTATTGTTCATCTTATATATGTAAGCACGTTTCATTTCTTAAAAACAGAGTATAGAAACATTAGTTCAAATACTTGCATTACAGCTTTCAATTAGAATTGAAAGGGGAGGGCATTGTCCACTCAAAGTTTACGAGGAAAGAAAGAGCATTACGCTTTTTGATTCCCTTGGTTGAAAACCATAACTTTGTAATAAAACCCACTCCTTTCAAATAGCCCTTTTTGATGAAGTGTTGTCCTCATATGATAAACCAAACAAAACCATTAAAAAAAAATTGATATTATGACGAGTAAGGCCCACCAAAAAAAACTTATTAACCAAAGAAAATTACCATACAAACTAATGAATTCTCTTGAGAAAAAAGAAAAGTAGTCTTTAAAGGGTCTACAAATATTCTTTCTCCTAGTCACTCCAAGTTAGCAAACAAAAGTCAAAGACCGAAATCAGTCTAACTGGTCTTCAAGTTAGGAACAACTTCTTCTAATTGATCTTCTAATTTATCTAAGATCTCAGTTGAAGAAATCCTCAAAAGAAGAAGAATGTGTTATTGGAAGACCTAAATGCAAAATAACAGTAACAGTAACAACAGGGCCACACAAGTTCTTGTTGTTGTTGTGTGAAAGTGAGTGATCTTGCCGATCATGTATTTAATAAGTTATACACAAAGAAGGAGAAAAGGAGACCTAATATATCAAAGGAAAAAAAAAATCAAGGAGAAAAGGCCACAAAAATTTAGTTATACATAATACAATAGGTATTTTGCTCAAGGAATTTATATGCAGTCCATCAATACGTGTATAAACTTCTTCCTACTACTTGATACTTGCAGAATATGTAACCCGTTAACATAAATCATTCCTACCGGTAGAATGTGCTTGAAATAACCTATGAATTAACAAATTCCTCTAAACTTAATTACTTTGTACTCTTAGGCTTATTTTTTTTGTTTGTAATCTTCATGTGGTTCCTCAATTTGGGCATGTATTGATTGAACCAACATAATGAAAAAAAAAGATAGTTTCTTGTATTATGTTTTTATTCCGTTGATGTAACTCACAACACTACATTCAACCTTTTTAACACAAGACAACAACTACATCTACCTCACAGAACTCACCAATCTACATTCAAAGAAAAATTCTACAGCTAGGAAAATACACACTTAAAAGTAAAGTACATTACTTAATGAAGGACTAAAG
>NW_019268528.1:4928495-4929811 GCF_002738365.1 Cucurbita moschata
TTTTAACACAAGACAACAACTACATCTACCTCACAGAACTCACCAATCTACATTCAAAGAAAAATTCTACAGCTAGGAAAATACACACTTAAAAGTAAAGTACATTACTTAATGAAGGACTAAAGGACTGAACTCACAAAAATTTATTAGTGTGTACTAAATGTAAATGAAAAACTGCATTATTTAGTAGTAGTTCGATCCTTCAATCTAACTCACAGAACTACATTCAAAAAGAAATTAAAAAGGAAGATACAGAGACAAATCACTTATAATAATTCATCAATGAAATTCTTTACAAAGTGAGCCAACAAAGAAGATAATAGGAAAAAAAAAACAACTAACCTCTATCTTGGATTGTTCAATCTGCAGTGAGGTAGGAGAATAGGGTTTTTCATAGACAAAGCATCAACAATAAACTGTATGCCTCCTCTCAATGCCACCATCTTGAGATTTGATGCAAATCAGAGAAAAATTTTGAAGCACGAAAGAAAGAAGGATGGATCTTGAGGGAAAAATTTTGAAGCACGAAAGAAGGAAGGATGGATTGTTGCGCGAGAGAAAGAAGGCGAGATTTGGTTTTGCCCTAGGGTCTGAGAGAATATGGGTGTCTAGAGGGAAAAGAGAGAAAGAAAGGAAGGCTTTTATACGCGTGATTAGGTTTTTAGGGATAACATTAAAAAAATAAAATAAAATGCTATACAAAAAAGCTATAAAAGATGGTATTTGTTGCAGTGATATTGAACTTCCACAAAATGTTCGAACTTTTGTTCTTCACTTAGTTATAATTCTTTAGAGGGAAAATTGAAAGACATTGTTATAAAGGTTGCTTATTTTTTTTATTCAATCTAAAAATAAACAACCATTAAAGGTCATAAATGAAGCAAACTCCAAAAGGATTGAAAATTTAAATAAACATCACTTACATGTCTCCACCTTTACAGTAGCAAGTTACAATGCATATATAATCCCCCTACACAAACGGCCTCTTTACTAAAAGAGTGAGGTAACAACTATGAGAAGGAGAAAAGGAAGAAAGGAAATAGAAGGCTTTGTAGCCTCATGAATAGGTGTAGTTTCATTCAGATACTAATCACCGACAACATGCTTTCTAGGGGGGCACCATGTGCTTCCACTCCTCAGTGTTATAGCTTTAATCATGCATGCATTTCGAGTTTAGTTCAATGTGTTTGTCTAGATTAAGCATATTTAAACTCCAATTAATCATTCTAATCATACATACAAATTGCTCTCCAAATGCCCCAAAATGCCTGAAATTTAGAGGTATGAATAAATAATTTATATAACTAAATAATAAA
>NW_019268528.1:4929821-4977271 GCF_002738365.1 Cucurbita moschata
TGTGTTATTGGAAGACCTAAATGCAAAATAACAGTAACAGTAACAACAGGGCCACACAAGTTCTTGTTGTTGTTGTGTGAAAGTGAGTGATCTTGCCGATCATGTATTTAATAAGTTATACACAAAGAAGGAGAAAAGGAGACCTAATATATCAAAGGAAAAAAAAAATCAAGGAGAAAAGGCCACAAAAATTTAGTTATACATAATACAATAGGTATTTTGCTCAAGGAATTTATATGCAGTCCATCAATACGTGTATAAACTTCTTCCTACTACTTGATACTTGCAGAATATGTAACCCGTTAACATAAATCATTCCTACCGGTAGAATGTGCTTGAAATAACCTATGAATTAACAAATTCCTCTAAACTTAATTACTTTGTACTCTTAGGCTTATTTTTTTTGTTTGTAATCTTCATGTGGTTCCTCAATTTGGGCATGTATTGATTGAACCAACATAATGAAAAAAAAAGATAGTTTCTTGTATTATGTTTTTATTCCGTTGATGTAACTCACAACACTACATTCAACCTTTTTAACACAAGACAACAACTACATCTACCTCACAGAACTCACCAATCTACATTCAAAGAAAAATTCTACAGCTAGGAAAATACACACTTAAAAGTAAAGTACATTACTTAATGAAGGACTAAAGGACTGAACTCACAAAAATTTATTAGTGTGTACTAAATGTAAATGAAAAACTGCATTATTTAGTAGTAGTTCGATCCTTCAATCTAACTCACAGAACTACATTCAAAAAGAAATTAAAAAGGAAGATACAGAGACAAATCACTTATAATAATTCATCAATGAAATTCTTTACAAAGTGAGCCAACAAAGAAGATAATAGGAAAAAAAAAACAACTAACCTCTATCTTGGATTGTTCAATCTGCAGTGAGGTAGGAGAATAGGGTTTTTCATAGACAAAGCATCAACAATAAACTGTATGCCTCCTCTCAATGCCACCATCTTGAGATTTGATGCAAATCAGAGAAAAATTTTGAAGCACGAAAGAAAGAAGGATGGATCTTGAGGGAAAAATTTTGAAGCACGAAAGAAGGAAGGATGGATTGTTGCGCGAGAGAAAGAAGGCGAGATTTGGTTTTGCCCTAGGGTCTGAGAGAATATGGGTGTCTAGAGGGAAAAGAGAGAAAGAAAGGAAGGCTTTTATACGCGTGATTAGGTTTTTAGGGATAACATTAAAAAAATAAAATAAAATGCTATACAAAAAAGCTATAAAAGATGGTATTTGTTGCAGTGATATTGAACTTCCACAAAATGTTCGAACTTTTGTTCTTCACTTAGTTATAATTCTTTAGAGGGAAAATTGAAAGACATTGTTATAAAGGTTGCTTATTTTTTTTATTCAATCTAAAAATAAACAACCATTAAAGGTCATAAATGAAGCAAACTCCAAAAGGATTGAAAATTTAAATAAACATCACTTACATGTCTCCACCTTTACAGTAGCAAGTTACAATGCATATATAATCCCCCTACACAAACGGCCTCTTTACTAAAAGAGTGAGGTAACAACTATGAGAAGGAGAAAAGGAAGAAAGGAAATAGAAGGCTTTGTAGCCTCATGAATAGGTGTAGTTTCATTCAGATACTAATCACCGACAACATGCTTTCTAGGGGGGCACCATGTGCTTCCACTCCTCAGTGTTATAGCTTTAATCATGCATGCATTTCGAGTTTAGTTCAATGTGTTTGTCTAGATTAAGCATATTTAAACTCCAATTAATCATTCTAATCATACATACAAATTGCTCTCCAAATGCCCCAAAATGCCTGAAATTTAGAGGTATGAATAAATAATTTATATAACTAAATAATAAAGTCTTTTAAAATGAAATGGTTCAATAAGAATGATCGGAGGAAATAGTACATTCAATAGTTTCAGTTCATCCTCTGATTCTACCATAATCTTACAGCATCACTCAAGTAGCAGCAGAAAATGAAAGCGAGAAAGACCAATTAAGAGAAACAAAGTGTTTAAATTTGTCAAAAGTATAGCTTTAGAACTTCAATTAGTAAGGATGATATGCTTATTGAAACAAACATAGGAAAAACCATGGCCACAAAATTGGAAGATCTACTAAAATATAACTCACAAAGTTGAAACAGAGCCTTAACTCTCCAAGTTAGTGCCATGGGTGAAACAAATTCTACAAGGAAAATAAACAACAACAAAATTATGCGAGAATTACACCCCTGAATTTAACTAAATCTCTTAAATTAATCAAAATGCATCAAAATGCTAGAAATCAAAAGCATCATCTCCAAAACTGAATATCCAAATTAATTGAGAAAATGAAGGGGCCAAAACAGAAAGAACCAAACATCAAAACATAGAGAAACCCTAAACCCTAGAACATAAAGGAAGAAGTATCAATCCAAAGTATCAATCCAAATGTTTAAGAAATGAGAAACCAGGATGCAAATCCACTCTGCTCATTCTCGTTTTAAAATGTAGTTGGTATTATGTACTCCTCCTTCAAGACACAAATATTGAACTATGCTCAATAGATTAAACACACATGTGAATGCTAACCTCGATTAAGAGCTTTTTCATTTGGCCCAGATCAGCAGACATTGGCATGAGGATAGAGAAAAGACGAAGTTGCCATCCGAGACAAAAATGGAATACAAAAGGAAGAAACAGATGAAATACATGGGTTATAACTCCAAATCTGTAGATTATGGCAAAATGGAGCACAAGGGGAAGAGAGGAAATGGAGAGAAAAAAAAATCTAGCCTCCGCCTGTAAATTAGGGCAAAACGAAGGGAGGAAGAGAGAGAGTAAATAAAGAGCTCTTTATTTTAAAAAATATATCTAGCTTTTTTTTTTATTTATTTTGTGTCCGCCTTTTTTTATCAATTTTTTATAGCATGTTTTAGTAAATGCTATCTTCAAAAGCTATAGAAAGGGTAATTTGTTGTAGTGAAGTGACTAATTTGTTGTAGTGAAGTGACTGTAAATATAGCAACCCATTCCAATTGAGCTTACCTAAATCTTTGGAGTACTGCTTACCTAAATCTTTGGAGGCTCGTGGTACGACATCTCGAAAGCCTCTTCCTTCAAGTCACTATTGCTCTGCTCATCTTCATCTCTCTAACTTTCTGAAAGAGGATAATTAGTAATATAGAAGTAGGTTGACAAAATGAAAGAAGAATTTTGATGCGCGAGGAGGGAAAGAAGTTGTGAAATGAAATGGACAAAAACCAAAAGATGGAAGGAGAGAGAAATAAAAATTGCGGAGTTAAAAAATTGTACAACAAAAAATATAGCTCATGGTGTTCAATTTTTCATAGCTTTTAGTTCAAAATGTTATATTTAAAAGCTACAAATGTATTCTTTTTTATGACCACAAAGACATGCAATGGTAAGAAAAGGAAAAAAGAGATAGAGACTTATATAGTGTAGACTAGTAGTGAGATATTAGAAATTTTTTGTAACAATCTCTAAAATGATCTCATTTTCCACCTATTCTATGAATGAACTTGTTTACAATTACTCAATATCAAAGAAATGCAAGAAAGAGAAGATAGAGACACACTTTCAATTATTCCTTGACCTCACTCCCATTCCATAACAACCTATTTCCACAACAACTAACCTTATATGCACCCTATAAGAACAAATCATTAACATTAAAACCAAAACAAATATAAGATGACAACACTAATTGTGTCAGTACGACCTACTTTAACAAATTGTACGTTGCAAAGCTTAAATCAAGAGGGAAACAAAGGATTAAAAGTCTTCTTTGTAATGGATAGGAGTCTTTTAATTAAAATTGTCATTAGATAAATATTTTTCAAAGTGAATTAAGACAATGAAGAATTTGAAGTAGAATCACTCATGTGTAAGAGATAATAAAGAACTAAAAAGATAAAATGTCCCAAGAGCAAAAAAAAAAAAAATGGAAAGAGGAAGAAGGCATACATTAACATTTTTTTCACATGTACTCATCCTCACATCATCAACTAAAACCAAAATAGTAAATATTGAAAAAAAAATGATAAATAAGCAGAGAAAAATTTGTTACCATATTGTGAAGAGTTTAGAATTCTTTGCATAAGCAAAATGTGGGTATCAAGCATGTTTGAATCCTTGTGAAGGTAATGGAAAGCAGCTTGTTGTGCAACTTTGCAACTTTGTTATTGAAAAATTGGTCACATTTTCTCAATCTCTAATTTGACATAGAGCCTAAATAAGACATTGTCACACTACCAAAAGTCCAAATTTCCTCCCTCTGAAGCACATTTAAAATTCACACCTTACTTCAAATTACACCAAACAAAACCTACAGAGTCTCTATTATTATTCTTCTTTGCTCAAGTCCCAACAATCTTACTTAATATCCCACACAACATTCTTTTCTTTCCAACTAAATTATATCAAAATCTCCACTAGTCTCCAATATTATTATGCTTGCCCCTTTAATCATTCATATCTTATCAATTTTTCACTCTCAATCATTTCCCTTTCACCCCTCTCCACTGCTCGAAGCAACTCTCAGTTACTTAATCGCTTAATTATGGTAATTTATAATGTGTTCTAGACATTAAAAATATAGTGTTCTATCTTTGTTATATTAATTTGTCTCGTGTCTATATCTATGCTTCTCATCCAAATAGCCAATAACATAATGAGCTAATGGTTATGATTTCCCCTTCACTCCTTCCTTTCTTACCGCAACCACACATGTCCTCCTAACACTGAAGTGAAAGTTATTCTACAATAATGGTTCTCCTGTATTTAAATGGCCCTTTAACTCTATTTTACCTAACTAAAGAATCAAATTCAAAAGTGATGCATCAAAATCAAAAGCCCTGCTCAGGCCATTTCAAGCACTAAGCTTCTAAACTGAACAACAGAAGAAAAAAAAAGTTGATTAAAATACAAAATCTTTTATAGGGGAGCCGTACCATGCGTCGTTCGAAAAAAAATAGGATGGGCACATCTTGATTCCACCGGTATTCCTATTTCAAAGCCTTCTTCGACATGATTACACAACCTAGGTCAACGTATCTGTTTTTCTTTCCCTCCACCAGACCGAGAAGCCAGCTCCTCTGCATCTCATCCAGTTCATTCTAGTTGTACGATTGCGATAGTAGGGCCGTCCAATCCCAATCATCTGCGTTCCGATCATGATCCTCGCCGCCGCCTCTACCGCCGTTGTTGTGGTTGTTGTCGACCACTTCCAGCAGCCTAATGAGAGAAATGGGTGAGTTTGAAACTGTCAATGGAAAGAAAGGAAAAAGCCCAGAAGAGATAGATCTAAGGCTAAGAGAAAGAACCGAATAAATGAGCTTGAAGAGATGGAAACCGAAAAGAGAGAAATGAGAGAGAAGAGATGGATCTAGGGCTAGGAGAAAGAAGGGAAGAAATGAGAGGGAAACCTAAAAAGAAAAAGATATGAGAGGGAAACCGAAAAAGAAAAAAAAGGGAGGGAAGAGAGATCTTCTTTTTCATAGCATTATTTTAAAAATGCTATTCTACAATGCTATGAAAAGGTACTTTTCTTGTAGTGTGTGGTAAGCTCTCTCGCATTATGTCCGCATAACTGTCTAGTACCTCCTTGATTTCGCTTGGAATAGTTTCTTCAGTAGTCACTTCTTCCATCAGTACAAATGTAGGTTCCTCTCGTGCGAGTCATCTTTTCAATTGTATGGCCGAAATCATTCTAAGATTACCTGGTTGCTTGATGCTTACAGGTATTACTGTGGGGTTGCGGTCGATGATCACCAAGCATTTCGCCAGTAGCATTGGGTTAACTTTGTGTTCTAGGAGAAACTTCATTCCAAGTACCACGTCAAAGTCGTCCATGTGAACCACGACAATGTCTAACTCTCCTGTCCAAGCCTCTAATTTGAAGGGGACTCTTTTGGAACTCCCACAATAGGCAAGGCCTCGAAGTTGACAGCTTTCATTTTTCCAAGTCCTTTTCTATGGTGAGTCCCAATCTTCGTGCTTCTTGATCGGCGATGAAGTTGTGAGTCGCTCCTAAGTCTATCAAGGTGCTCTTGCTTGTTTGAGAGTTTATTGTCAACTCCACGAACATGAGCCCTTTCTCTATTATCTCATTCGGATCGACCTTCCGTTTGAGGGCGGACAAGAATTTGAGCGCACCCATTTGGAGGTTGTCTTGATCTTCCTTCTTATCTATCAGAGTCTCGACTCCTGTATCGTTGCTCTCTTGAATGGACACTTGAAATGCACTGAGAGAGGCCCGATGAGGACAGTAGGACAGTTTTTGGGGGCCTTTACACAACAGGCATTGTAAAGGTGTTGTCGGGTGGTTCCTTTGAGAGTAAGGTTCTCGAGATGTCCCCGCTTGGTCTATCTGTCCACTGGCTTGGTCTATTGTTACTTCTGTTTGGCCTATTGGAGCTTCCATTTCGATGACCTGGCGGTTTATATGTTTTGTCCCCAGTGTTTGGGGCCTGTGTTGTTCTTCTTTGGTGACCCCCTTCGTTCCCATAGTTTAGGAGTCTCTCGGCACTGGCAATTGCGGTAGCTAGGTCTTGGATCTTTTTCTCGTGTACTTTTGTTTTAGCCCACGGTTGAAACCCATTTATAAAGAAGAATACCTTGTCCTTCTCTGATGTGCCCCTGATATCTAGCATCAGGGTCGTGAACTGTCTGACATAGTCCCTTATGTTTTCAGTTTGCTGTAGGGCTATTAGTTTTTTCATTGCTAGATGTTATACGTTTTCGGGGAAGGACTGGTCCCTCAACTCTTTCTTGAGGTCTTACCACGAGTCTATGGTGCACAATCCATTCTCAATGTCTTGCCCCTTCATATGTCACCAAAGTTTGGCATCATCTATGAGATACATTGAGGCTATTGTCACCTTTATGTCGTCGGTACAAGCCATTGTGGCATTGAAGTACTGTTTGACATCAAAGATGAAGTTCTCTAACTCTTTGGCATCTCGGTTTCCTTTGAAAGGTCTAGGGTCTGGGGACTTCAGTTTATTGGATCCTGTATTAGTTTGCCCAGCCGTGATGTTCTCCACGACTTTCATGGTCACCTCACTTCAGGTGCTCATGATGGACATCTTTTCTTGGATGTCATCGATCGTTGTTCTGAATTCGTCAGCTAATCCATTGAACAAACTCATCATTGTATTTTGTAGCACGTCAAACTCTTCGCCACATCCCTCCTTGTGCGCGATAGAGCTATCGGGGCTACCAGACGGTCTTGGGCTGCTCGTAGGAGCAACTCTTTCTTCGAGTGAGGTCACTCGAAACATCAGTTCTGCGATTGGTAACCCATCCAGGCAGTTGCCCATTGCGTCGATTTCTACGACTTTTCCATTCAATTCTGGCACCCGTGCTTCCAGGAAGCGGATGGTGTCAGGGACTTCTTTGAGGAACAACATTTCCCCCTCTATTAAAGTAAGCGGGTCGGCTTGTGATTTGGGTGTCGACTTTGTCGTCGACATGTTTTCGGTCTTTGCTATTTCACGGAGCTAACAAAGCTCTGATACCACTTGTCACAATCGCACTTTTGATGGCAACGGACTTGCGATTGTGCGACACTCACTTTCCAACGACAAGTGAGCTAAGCCAATTCGTTCTTGCGTCGCCTATGGCCAAGCGACATATGCTCGAGCCTCTGACCTCGGTTTTAAGAGAAGATTTTAGAAAACGAGGGCAAAGAGAGATTTTTGAAAGAGACGTTATATAAACAAGCAAGAGAGAAATAACAATGCCTCACAGTATATAACCTTAGGTAGGGAGAAGTTGACAACTAGTCGTATCCCCCTATAGTACATTCTGAGACATTTCATGTCTGATAGGCCTAGACATGATATTTCTGAAATGTCATACTTTCTAGAAATACAAAAGTAAAATACTAGAATATGAAAAGACATAAAGGTTTGGGCTTGTCATGGGCATGCGGCCATGGGCAACATGCCTTGGACGCATGACCGTGACAACAAGGTCCTTGAAATAGAACTATGTTATTTATTTAGAATTTGTGGCCCGAACCAACGGACTAAGGTTTATAGGACATTGAAAAAAGATATGTCTCATGATCAAGAAAGGGGTGTTGTACCCTAGAATCCAACATGGACACCATTAAGAACCTACAAATACATTACTTACTGATTACTTATTATTGTACTCACTCCATGTCTTAAATGTTTTTCTGGTGATAAACTTGAGTTGGTCGAGAAAAGGAGTAGATTTTGAGAGAGTGGCGTAAAGAGACGATGCTAGGAAACAAAGCTTCAACTGTGCTGTGTCCTTTTGTCAGTCATTTTGCAACTCATTCCATTTATGTATTTGAACTTAAATTTTTCTTTCCTAACGTAAATATAATACTTTTATGTTTTAAACCCCTCGTTAAGTTGCAATCTGCTTCAAAGAAACTAAGAAATTTGGTCATGAAAGACAAAAGTGCGCCTACCCAATAAAGTTCAAATTCTGCTTCCTTTGAACTATGAAAAAAGTAACTTGACTTAGAAAGTAGACCTTTATGATGAATTTCATGCCTTAAAACTAATCCAATTTGATTTATAAGAAGTTTGTCTACATGTTTGTAGAAGACATCATAGCTTATGATCTTGCCATAGCAATAGAAGAACACATCAATAAACAGGAAAACACTTCGATTTAGAGAGTTTTTATTCCAAGTAAAACGAATTTTAATGATAAAAGTTGAATACATAATATGTGTGGGTTAAATTTCTTTATGGATTCCTTGGCTTTCTCTTTTGAATTTCTTTGATGTATTATAACAAATTTAGACTCAGCCATATGAGAAGAGAAGCAACAAAGTATTACAACTCTTATCCTTGGTTCAGTTTCTATTTTTTTTTTTTTTTCCTTGATTCAATTCAAGATATAAAGGTGTTAAGTGCAATTTCTTTAGCGTTTATCTTTAAAATTTCTTATAGGTATTCCTACCATCAACATCGTACTTAAAGAAAAGCATAAAAGTAAAAAAGTTTGATAATACGTACTTGAACTCATCAGTATAAACATTTATCCAATATTTTTCTTAATTTATTTCTTATGATTCTTTTTGTTTATCTGGATAGAATGTATAAATTGTGTGCGATTCCGAATATTTTATGTTTAATTATTTAACTCTAACATTAAGCATGCTATATTTCCATATGCATATTTTTGTTCAACTTTCTTATAATTATGACGCTTATGTTGATGTGTATATATATAATATATATGATATAAAACCATAATCAATTGGATTTAAGAACTATATAGAAAGTCCTAGCAAATGTTAAAACCAACGGATCAAGATGATTTATTGTAACTTTTGCGTATTCGATCTAACAACTTTATTGAAAAATTATCTTTAGATCTAAAATATTTAGGAAATAAGGATATTTTAAGAAAAACGAAGATTCAATTTAGCTTGTTGATCAAGTAGATGGTTGTATTTACAACATCAACCCATAATATCTTTTAACCATCCTTCATTTCTATTCCCATTTCAATTCATGTTTTAGTTTGTACTTGTAACACCTAGAGTCAAACAGGTACAATTCATTCCATCCTTGTGACTAGCACCTTCTTAACTATTGTGAGTTTTTAAATTTTATTGGAGTTAGAGTGTGATTTTCAAAACGGTGCAGAAAAAAGAAATGCTCCGGATGCGCATCAAGGAACTTTGAAAAAAAAATGGTGATGTAATCGAAATCTGGGTCAAAGTCAACTGGGGGCAAAAAGGTAATTTTGCCCCATACCTACCACCTTGAGGGAGGTCTGGACAGACCTGGAAGGAAGGAAAAGAAAAAAGAAAATAAAAATAATAAAAAAAAAATAGGGAAAGAAATGAATAGTTAGGGTTTTTAAGAAGAGGAAGGAGGGTGAAACGCCCCAAAACCCGAACTGAAGCACCCTCGATCTTAGTTCTCCTACTAGAGCTACTCAAAGTATCAAGAGGAGCGATCTGAGCATTGGATCGTTCGTTTCCGGCAAGAAACTGGCAAGAACGCGAGGTAAGTCCACGACCTCTCTTGTTTCAAGATTTCACCATAGATCCGGGGGTTTTAGATGATTTAGACCTTAATAATCTAGTTGCAACACTTTAGGTGACGAGTCTTGCAAGTTTTCAGAGGAAACGCAGCCAAAAATCGCATCAGAAAACAAAATCGAGAGACCCTCCTACTTCAGTAAGAAACTGATTTTTTTTTATTTCGACTCCATTTATTAAGCGCCATGAGTATAAAAAAAAATACAATAAAAATATATCTGGATAGGTGGACTTAGAGATCTTGAATTCTTGTGAAGGAATCGATTTAATTCGAATTACGGTTTGGAAGATAGAAAAATCCAAAATAAATAGGTTGATATAGAATTTGACCCGAATCTGGAAATTGGATGAACTCAGGCAATCGGCGACGGACACGCAGCCGCTGGAAAGGGAGGACACGCGTCGAGCAACTGGTGGAGAGACGCGTCCGCTGACACGAGTCCGACGGTTGACCCGAAAACTTGTTCCTAGCGCTCGGTGAAGCAACTCGACGACCCGCGGTCCAACCCAAAAACCTTCTGCCAATCCCTGCATGACACGTGTCAAGCCCAGAAAATTCGAGAGTAAGTCTACGTCCGTTGGGGTTCAAAACGCGCCTCTGCTCGTGCATTGCCCGCGTTGACCGCGCGTACGCCCTGCGTGTGGAACCCGCACGTAGGGAAGTGTGCAGGCGCGTGGGAGTCCCATGTGAGCGCGTGCAGGTGTGTGAGTGCCCTGTTTTCACCCGTTTTCCGTCCTGATTCCAGTGCTAATCCTATTTTACTGTGAACTAGGTCTCTGTATAGATAAACGTAATTTTTGGACTCTGATACGACTGTAATCAAGCTCGAGAATGCACGCGACATACTGTAAGTAACCATACAGATTTAGGAAGTAATACTTGTAGGGTGCACTTGGTTTTGCATGCATACTAGAGCAAATTACTCGTAGGCGGCTACATCTAATGATCCTCTATACTTAGGAAGTTGAATATATATATGTTAGACTTGTTGCCTTTATGAGATTTCGTGCTCGATATTTGTTTGCTTGCTGGGCTATCTATCTACTGTGTTTATCTGTTCATACTATAGTTGGTGGTTCTCTCTTAAACTTGGATGCGATTAAGAGCCTACAAGTAGGTTGCTTACTGAGTATATTTTTATACTCACTCCGTTTCCCTCTTCAGGTCGGTGAATTTACACTTCATGGCAAAGGGGGTGTTTGGGAGCTTGAAAGTCACAGAGGAATTGTCGTCCCAGGGCGTCTGTCTAGTTTACCTTTGTGTACTTGGCATTTATTTCATCATGTACCCCGATCCCTTTTTTTCCCATTTTATACAATGTATCTCTTTTCTACTTGAACGCTTAATACTCGCGAGGAAATTTTATACTTGAAATTTTTGCATTTCGTTTTTCTTCTACTTTCATGCATTGCATAGTCTGTCGAGTCACTCCTGGTAATTTCGATGCGTCGTAATTTTGGGTTGTGACAAACTTGGTATCAGAGCTGTCGGGTTATTGGTTCTGTAGACACATTTAGTTAGAGAGTCGTGTATCCTCTGTGACTTACCACGATAAGGTAAATCCATGAGACTAAACTCTGTGGAAATTGTGAGAATTAAACTTCCTTCTTGCCTAGTTGTGATTTATTGAAAATATTATGATATTGTCTGAAAAAAAAAATGGTGTCATTCTATCCACTGACACGTGGACCTTTTCTCGTTCTTCCTGATCTATGTTAGAAAATGCCACCTAAAGAACAAGAGACCAAAGCCACGCGTGGACGGGGAAGGGGTAGACCCCGTAGGGATGCTGTTGTTCCGCTACCTGAGGTCGAACAAGTCCCACCTCCAATACAACATCCACCCCAGATGTGGATGATGATATTATTGGAAAGAGGGATAGTGAAAGAGATAGGAATGGATAGAATAGATGAAAGCTACAGTGCTTTATTATTGTCTACTGACTCAATGCTCATAGTGGTACACAATTCCAGTATTTATAGCTAATACACTAGGCCAGAAATAGTAAATCATAGAAATCTAGATAAACTCAAATCTAATAACAATCTCCTAAAATCTTGATAGTTTGAATATTTTAATCATATCTAACTACTCTAAATCATATTTTCATTTTGAATACTTTGAATCATATCTCAACACTCCCCCATGATTCAAAATTGTAGACGTAAGTACAGAACTTTTCTTCTGACAAAGCCTTCGTAAGTATGTCTGCTTTAACCCGTACAATGTCTGTCTCAGCTTGTATACCTTTGTTTCTTTGTCTTCCTTTATGAATCCCTCTGGCGGTGTTACATAAACTTCTTCTTGTAATTCTCCATAGAACTTTTCGTTTGGTAGGTCAACCATATCCCATGTTTCATCTTTCTTAAAGGACTGCATCTCTACTGTCATGGCTTTCTTCCCGTCTTCTTTTTCAGTTGCTTCTTCATAATTCATAGGGTCATGACTAGTTTTGACGTTCACCGTGTCTTTTTCCTTAACTTGCATCTCTTTTTTATTTCCAAGTTGCACCTTGATTCTTTGAGTCCATGTTCAAAGGCAAGTAGAGGAGCTTATGGAGGAGCTTATGGAGAAGCTATATACGAGAGAGTTTGAGTCCATGTTCTGTACCAGTCTTATTGGTGCCGAAGAAAGATGGAACGTGGCGTATGTGCGTGGATTGTAGAGTCATCAACAAAATCACGGTAAAGTATCGACATCATATTCCTAGGCTAGACGATATGCTTGATGAATTGCATGGTTCATGTTTATTTACAAAGACTGACTTGAAATCTGGATATCATCAAATTCGAATGCATGTAGGAGACGAATGGAAAACCACATTCAAAACTACGTTTGGATTGTATGAATGGCTTGTTATGCCTTTTGGGTTAACTAATGCTTCTAGTACATTTATGCACTTAATGAATCACGTTTTGAGAGAATATTTAGGAAAACATGTTGTGTATTTTGATGATATTTTAATTTATTCAAAGACTTTGCATGAGCATGTGGAGCATGTTAAGTTAGTTTTGATTACACTTAGAAAAGAGAAACTTTATGCTAATTTTAATAAGTGTAGTTTTTGCATAGAAAAAGTTAACTTTCTTGGCTTCATAGTTGGTCAAAACGGAGTAGAAATAGATGAAGAAAAAGTTAAAGCAATTAGGGATTGGCCAACACCACAAAATGCAAGTGAAGTTCGTAGTTTTCATGGGTTAGCTAGCTTCTATAGGAGATTTATAAATGATTTTAGCACTATAGCTACACCATTGAATGACTTAGTGAAAAAGAATGTTGTTTTTAAATGGGGAAATATGCAAGAGAATGCATTCAATGAGCTTAAGAATAAATTAACTAATGCACCATTACTTGTCTTGCCTAACTTTGATAAAACTTTTGAAATTGAGTGTGATGCAAGTGGTTTGGGCATAGGTGTTGTTTTGATGCAAGATGGAAAACCCGTAATGTATTTTAGTGAAAAACTAAATGGGGCAGCATTGAACTATCCTACCTATGATAAAGAATTGTTTGCTTTAGTTCGCACATTGCAGGTGTGGCAACACTACTTATGGCCTAGAGAATTTGTGATCCACCTTGATCATGAAAGCTTGAAGTATCTTAAGGGTCAAAGCAAACTGAACCGTAGGCATGCAAAGTGGGTGGAGTTTATTGAAACATTTCCATATGTCATCAAATATAAGCAAAGTAAGGATAATGCAGTAGCTGACAAAGTGGGTAGAGTTTATTCAAACATTTCCATATGTCATCAAATATAAGAAAGGTAAGGATAATGTGGTAGCTGATACATTATCTAGAAGGTACAATCTTTTTACTTCTCTCGGTGCAAAAATTCTTGGATTTGAGCATATTAAATAATTATATCCAGATGACCAAGACTTTGGAATTATTTATGTCTTACAGAGGATTATTATGTGTTTCATGAATTCTTATTTAAGAAAAGTAAGCTTTGTATTCCTAAATGCTCTATCAGAGATTTTCTTGTAAAAGAAGCACATGGTGGTGGCTTAATGGAACATTTTGGGATTAATAAAACTTATAATATGTTGCATGAACACTTCTTTTGGCCGAAAATGAAGCATGATGTTCATAAGTTTTGTAGTCAATGCTTTAAATGCAAAGAAGCTAAATCTAGATCACAACCAAATGGATTGTACACTCCTTTGAATGTACCTAATGAACCTTGGACTAATATATCTATGGATTTTGTTCTTGGTTTACTGCACACTAAAAAGGGTAAAGATAATATTTTTGTTGTGGTAGACAGATTTAACAAGATAGCTCATTTTATTACATGTAACAAGATGGATGATGCAAAACATGTTGTTGACTTATTTTTTAGGGAAGTAGTAAGATTACATGGAATCCCTAGAATAATTGTAAGGGATAGAGATGCAAAATTTCTAAGTCACTTTTGGAAAGTATTGTGGGGTAAATTGGGTACCAAATGTTTGTTTTCAACTACATGTCATCCTCAGACAGATGGACAAACTGAGGTGGTTAATAGAACATTAAGAGCATTGCCTTGGGCTATTATTTCTAAGAATATTAAGTCTTGGGATGAATGTTTGCCATTTGTAGAGTTTGCATATAATAGAGCAATTCATAGTACAATTCATTGTTCTCCTTTTGAAGTTGTTTATGGATTTAATCCACTTACACCTCTTGATTTGCTTCCTATTCCTCCTAATATGTTTGTGAGTGACGCAGCCACAAGTAAGGCAGACTTAATCAAAACATTGCATAAGGAGGTGCAGGAGAGAATTGAGAACCAAAATTTCAAAGTTCAAAGATTAACAAAGGACGGAAAGAAATCATTTTTAAACCTGGTGACTGAGTTTGGATACATTTTCGCAAGGAGCGATTCCCATCTCAACGGAAGACAAAGTTACATCTAAGAGGGGATGACCCTTATCAAGTCCTTGAAAGAATTAATAACAATGCATATAAAATTGATGTAGGTGATGATTTTTCTACGAATCCTTTTGAAGAGAAGGAAGATGATAAAGAATCACGGTGTTCCAAATGTTCCTTCAAAGAATTAATAACAATGCATATAAAATTGATGTAGGTAATGATTTTTCTGATTCGAGGACGAATCCTTTTGAAGAGGGGGAAGATGATAAGAATCACGGTGTTCCAAATGTTCCTGGAAAGAATTAATAATAATGCATATAAAATTGATGTAGGTGATGATTTTTCTTATGATAAGAATCACGGTGTTCCAAATGTTCCAACTGGATCTATTACACGATCCAAAAGAAGATTCAACGAACATTCATTCTTCATCTACAAAATTGGATCGACTCGATTCAACCATCATTTGTAGAATTAGAAGCTGATTCGATTGATACAAAAGTACTCTCATTTGGAGTGGTGATGTATCGAAAAGTACTCCATCAGGCTTTTGGAGTGGTGTACAGCACCGATTCATGCTTTTGGAGTGGCGTATCCTCTTTTTGGAGTGGCACCCCTTCAATCTTTTTCGTGTGGCCGATTATTGGTTTTCTGTGTAATATACATTGTTAACTACCCACAATTCTTCTTACACCGACCGAATCTGGTTTTCGGAGTGGGACAGAATTACACAATTTCTGTGTAATATACAATGCAGATTACCCACAATTCTTCTTACCGACAATTCCTATTACACCGATCGAATCTGGCTTTTGGAGTGGGATACCTTCGGTCTTTGGAGTGCGGTACCTTCGTTTTTCGAGTGGGGTACCTTCATTTTTCGAGTGGCAGACCTTAGTTTTAGGAGTGGCGGACCTTCGTTTTAGGAGTTGGGTTCCTTTGTTTTTCGAGTGGCGGACCTTCGTTTTTGGAGTTGCGGACCTTCGTTTTTTGAGTGGGGTACCTTCGGTCTTTGTCTTCGGGAGACAGGATCACACAATTTGTGTGTAATTCACAATGAATATTACCCACAATTCGTATTACCCCTCATCAGGGAAATGAAATCGGAGAAAGAAAGAAAAAGAAAGAGGCTTTCCTTGCAATAGCGGATAATAATTCTTACTAAAATATATAATATGGGGAAAGGAATATTTGCACGGTTGAAGTTGGAAAACTTTAAAATGTCAACAACAAAATTTGAACCTACACGAGTGAAGCCCAATAGTTTCAAATTTATTTTTTTAGCCACTCAAACATCTCAACATTTCTGGAAAAATTTTATTGTTTTTTTGTTTTCATTTTGCAATGGTCAAATAGTCAAAATTGACTTCGTCTTTTGTGGAGATTAAAGGGGATCGGGATTGAATCCTGGCCAAAAACGTCTTTTGTCAGGAGACTATAAATACCCACAATATGTTATATAAAAATCAGATTCGTGGATGAATGTAATTCTGATCTCAAATTGAGATGTTTCCCTTGGAAATCCGAGCATCATATTTACCATTTCTAAGTTTCAAGCAATTCTTGTGGTAGAATTGCACCCGAGCCATTCAATCAAGCCTTGATCAAGTTAGATTGTGGAGTGACTCAATTAAGAACAAGGTTCCAAATCTTGCTTCTAGATCCTCAATCGTAAGAGGTAATCTAATTCTAGCTTTATCTCTTGGTTGATCCAAATTTCGTAGAATGAGGTATTAATTACTTTGATTCAAGGGTTCTTGCTAAAACAAAAGCTTGGATCGTTGGGCTGAGGATTAGGGTTGCCTTATCACTGAGCCCCGAAGAAGGGTAGATTATGAGATCCCACATTGTCTAGAGAGCAGAACAAAACATTGTTTACAAGCAAACCAATGTGTATCGATCATCTAAGTTTTACATCTTACTAGTAAATTCATTTATTTCTTGAAAGTCTAAAATGCAAACCAATGTGTATCGATCATCTAAGTTTTGCATCTTACTAAGAAATTCATTTATTTTTTGAAAGTCTAAAATGCAAACTAATGTGTCCTGATAATCAACAAATACATGTTTAGAGTTAACTTGATAGATGTTTTCACTAAAGCTGAAGACATCACTTTGATTTTCTAAAAGATAAGTTGGGTGTGATTGACATACACTCTACAACAATTTGATTTTCTCGAAGACAAGTTGGGTGTGATTGACCTATACTCTCCAACTTGAAGAGTATTAAGAAGATTATGGAATATATTTTATATAGCTGTAATCGGTTAAAAAAATTTCCCGTATTTTTAAGTTGGTTAGTAATGTATTTTATCTTATATTCACGATTTAGTTAATAATATATTTTCTCTCATCCTTAGGAGTTAGTTGGTAGCTTGTATCCTACTAAATCTTGAGAACATGAATGAATATTTGATGTTCAATCCCACTTTTGTTTCTCATTCTTAACATAGTATCAGAGATTCTCATTTTTAATAGAAACGCAAACCTACACAATCATGGTAGGACTTATCTTTTCATAAAAACATCATGATCTTGAACTCTACTTCCCATGGCAAAAAATTTGATGTGTAATACTTCTCTACACTCGACCCATACAATCGCACATGGACCCATTAGGCGAGCTCGTATACGTTCCCTGAGCCGACATTTCAGCATACACACACTCATGCTACCGAAAACTATAGAGGGAAAGGAGCCCGCATAATATCATAGCAAACATAAATATCATAATATATGTGTCCGTACTAATCATAACAGGGAAGTATTTTGGTATACGTGACAGGCAAAATACATGAGATCCTATAGTATTAAATCATGACATATACTTATTGTACAAGTTATACCTCCATCATTTTCATGACATAGCATCCTTATGAGACTACATACATAAGACTTGTCATATCCTTCATGATTAACATACTTGAATTTCTAATATCTCATACACATAGAGTGAACATATTAATATAGTTTACCTGACATGTCAAATGGAGGCTCATGTATCATACAAAATTAAATACATAACATAGCATAATTCTATCATAGTATAACTTATAACATAGTATAAAGAATAAGGAGTAATAAAATAGTTAGTCGATACTTCCACTCTCGTGTATCCTCAATAATACATTTCTTTCTCTATAAAATGCTATACTTTCATTTTATAAAATGAAAATAAATGGAAAGAATTGAAGAAGCCTTAGCAAACATGGAGGGGAGCTCTAACGAGTGCGCTAGTTGCTCGTTAAGAATCAATTCAAGAAGAAGAATGAAATAAATTTGTTGTGTGTTATTATTTTTCTATTAATACTAACACCGACAATACTTTTAAAAATCAAGAAAATAAAAACACGGTGTGGACCAAACTTTTTGACTTTTATGCTTCCTTTAATTACGATGTTGATGGTAGGGCCTCAAAGAAATTATAAGGTAGAGGTAAAGGCAAAGAGAAAGTGATAAGATTATTGAAAGCCAAACGTTTGATTCAACACTTATTCGATACCTGCCAATCCATTTTTGCTCTGTAATCTTCGAACTGTTTCTTCACTTTTCGATGGATTCTCCCATTGCTAAGTCAGAATCATCTACTCTTCCTCCAAATTTGAAGTGGAGATATGATGTGTTTTTGAGTTTTAGAGGGGAGGATACTCGATCTAACTTCACCAGTCATCTTGACATGGCCTTGCGGCAAAAGGGAGTCAACGTCTTCATTGATGATAAGCTCAACAGGGGTGAGCTAATCTCTGAATCCCTTTTCCGATCTATTGAGGAAGCTTTGATTTCTATTGTTATATTCTCTGAAAATTATGCATCATCTTCATGGTGTCTGGATGAATTGGTAAAAATAATCGAACGTAAGAAATCCAAGGATCAGATAGTTTGTCCAATTTTCTATAAGGTGGATCCATCAGATGTACGAAATCAAACTGGAAGTTTTGGAGAGGCATTGACCACACATCAAGCTAAGTTCAAGACAAAAATCCAAATTTGGAAAGATGCTTTAACTGCTGCTGCTAATTTGTCTGGCTGGAATCTAGGATCTAGGTATATATTTTTAATCCATTTAACTCAATCTATTATTGCATCCAATATCTATTATCTTTAATTTCAATATGATTACATGGTTAATAACAGGAGGGAGGCGGATCTTATTCAAAACCTTGTTGAAGAAGTATTGTCCATATTAAATTTTAATAGTATGCCTTTATATGTAGCTAAGTATCCGGTTGGAATTGATTCTCAACTAAATTTTTTAAGGCTAGGCTCCCCTTATTGGACACAAGATGAGCCTAGTATTGGTGTTTACATGGTGGGAATATATGGGATTGGAGGCATTGGTAAGACAACTTTGGCCAAAGCTTTATACAACAAAATTGCTCACCAATTTGAAGCTTGCTGCTTCCTATCAAAAGTTAGGGAAGCTTCAAAGCAATTCAATGGTCTTGTTCAACTTCAGGAAACCCTACTCCATGAAATCTTAAAGGAAGATTTGAAGGTTGGTAACCTAGACAAAGGAATTAACATTCTAAGGCATAGATTGCGTTCAAAGAAAGTTCTTATCGCTCTGGATGATGTGGATAAGCTTGAGCAGTTAGAAGCATTGGTTGGTGCACATGATTGGTTTGGCATTGGTAGTATGATCATTGTGACAACAAGAAACAATCATTTGATTTCTACCCATGAATTTGATCAAAAGCATGGTATTCGAGTGATGAATCACGATCACGCCCTTGAACTTTTTAGTTGGCATGCTTTTAAGAAAAGTCATCCACCAAGTAATTATTTAGACCTTTCAAAACGTGCTACAAGTTATTGTAATGGTCATCCCTTGGCTCTGGTTGTTTTGGGTTCTTTCCTTTGTACCAGAGCTGAGCAAGCATATTGGAAAATTATATTAGATGAATTTGAGAACTCTTTGAACAAAGACATCAATGACATTCTTCAAATAAGTTTTGATGGGCTTGAAGAAAAAGAAAAGGAGATTTTCCTCGATATTTCTTGTCTTCTAGTGGGAGAAAAAGTTGACTACGTCAAGAATATTTTAAATGCATGTCATCTCAATCCAGATTTTGGAATTTTAGTCCTTATGGATCTTTCACTTATTACGATTGAAAACGATAAGGTGGAGATGCATGATTTAATACGACAGATGGGTTATAAAATAGTCAATGGTGAATCTTCTGAGCCGGGAAAAAGAAGTAGATTGTGGTTAGAAGAGGACATTTTGAAGGTGTTTATTGATAACTCTGTGAGTAACATTCTCCCAAACTTACTTTAACATTACTTATTTCCTATACTTTGTGATGGAAAATATTGTTAAATTACTAAATTTATGAGTTGGCAGGGAACCGATGCGGTTAAAGCCATAAAGTTGGAGTTGCCTAATCTCACAAGACTAGATGTGGATCCACGAGCTTTTAGAAAAATGAAAAATTTAAGATTACTTATGGTTCAAAATGCAAGATTTTCTACAAATCTTAAATATCTACCGGATAACTTAAAGTGGATTAAGTGGCATGCATTTAGTCAGGACTCTCTGCCGTCAAGTTTTATTACAAAAAACCTCGTTGGATTAGATATGCAACACAGTCGCATCCAAAATTTTGAGAAAGGATGGAAGGTAATTATATTTTCACGGGGTGTTTGGTTGGTTTCTTCTTAGATTTTTTTTAAAAAAATTTATGGGCAGCTTAAAAAAAATGTTTATATGATAACAAATTTTAAGAAATAGATCATTTATATACTTGAACCATTGTGCAGGATCTAAATTACATTAGATTGCTATTTATTATTATTAATTCTTTTTTCCACTTATTTTAGGATTGTAAAAGGTTGAAGCTGGTTGATTTTAGTTACTCAACATTAGAGAAAATTCCTGACTTCTCTTCCTCATCCGGCCTTGAAAAATTGTATCTTAACCACTGCACAAATTTAAGAGCAATTCCTATGTCAGTTGTTTTTCTTAGTAAGCTTGTTATCTTAGATCTTAATCACTGTTCCAACCTTAAAAAGCTTCCAAATTATCTCAGGTTGAAGTCTCTTAAAGTTTTGAACCTCAATTACTGCAAAAAACTTGAGGAACTTCCAAATTTCTCTGCAGCATCAAACCTTGAAAATTTGTATTTGAAAGAATGCACAAATTTAAGAATGATTCACGAGTCTATTGGATCTCTAGATGAACTTGTTACCTTGGACCTTGAAAAATGTTCTAATCTTAAAAAGCTTCCAGGCTACCTTTCATTGAAATCTCTTAAACATTTGAATCTCGATCACTGCAAAAAGCTTCAGGAAATTCCAGACTTCTCTGCCGCATTAAACCTTCAAAGCTTGTATCTTAAAAAATGCACAAATTTAAGAGTGCTTCACGAGTCTATTGGATCTTTGGATAATCTTGTTGTCTTGGACGTTAGACATTGTACTAAGCTTGAAAAGCTTCCAAGCTACCTCAAGTTAAAATCTCTTCGATATCTCGAACTCTCTGGCTGCTCTAAGCTCGAAATGTTTCCAAAGATGGCTGAAAACATGAAATCATTAGTATTATTGCATTTGGATTCTACTGGCATAAAGAAGCTACCTTCATCAATTGGAAACCTTACTGAGCTCAAAGTCTTAAATCTTGACGGTTGCACAAACCTCATCTCTGTTCCTGGTATAATTTATTTGTTACAGAATCTTAAAGAGCTTCATCTTGGTGGGTGTTCTAGATTCGAAATGCTTCCCCATAAATGGGACTCACCAATCCATCCATTATGCTCTTCTTCAAATCATGGAAACTTACCCACAAACCCTATGTTTTCCCAGCTAACTTTGTTGGATCTTCAACATTGCAACCTATCAAACGCAGATTTCTTGGAAATTTTATGTGATGTCAACCCTTTCTTAAATAGCCTACTCTTGTCGAAAAACAAATTTTGTAGTCTACCCTCATGTCTTCATAAGTTTATGTCCTTGTGGAATCTCCAGTTGAGGAATTGCAAATTTCTTCGACAAATTCCAATCCTTCCTCAGTGTATACAAAGAATGGATGCCACGGGTTGTGAATCATTGGTTAGAAGTCCAGACAATGTTTTGGATATAATATCAAGCAAGCAGGTTCATCTCTTCTCATTTCATTTCTCTTTGATTATGTTATATTTTTCTCTCTCGTTAATATTTTCATGCATGTTAATTCTTATGTCACAGGACATTACACTGGGTGACTTTCCTAGAGAGTTCATTCTAATGAACATTGAAATTCCAGAATGGTTCAGCCACCAAACTATATCAAATTCAATAAAGGTTAGCTTTCGACATGATCACAATATAGAAAGAACTTTGGCTACTTCTGCTAAGTTCAGAGTAGATGGAGATTCATATGAAGGAGAAGCCTTAATTTCATGTAACATATTCATCGGGTATAGACTCCAAAGTTCTTTTATGAGAAAATTCGCACCATCAACATCAGAATATACATGGTTAGTAACAACTTCTTCTCCAACATTTAGTAGCTCCTTAGTGGCGAATGATTGGAATGATGTTATAGTCTGGTTTGAAGTTGTTAAACGTCGTGAGGTTAACGTAACTATAAGAAGCTGTGGTGTCCATCTCACCGATGAGGTCGATGGGATACAAAATGATATTAAGGGGCAAGGAGTAATCTATACAGATTATGATCAATCGGTGGAATTGGGAAGCTGGTGAGTGAGCTTACATCCTTGCCAACTTTATTGATTGGTTTCTTGTGTTGTTTTGAGTAAACTATGCTCATTTTCATATATATTATTTTGATGTGTATGATGTTGATAATGGCACAGGGATGTTATCAAATCCTTCACTCAAGAAGTCTCCGCCAGATCAGATTGCAATGCAATGTTGCATGCACAGAACTTTCCAGTTGAAATTGATTCCAAAATACAACCACTTACCAACTTTCCCTTACACGTAACATGTTATGGCGTTACAAGGATAAGTGGCATGGAAGGCATGGCAGAGACGACACTCGCCAAATCTATATTTGATAAACTAGTGGATAATTCCTTTGGGAGAGAGGCTTTAAATGATTGGGGTGGGTTTATTGAAATGAATAAGCTTGGATTTCGTGGAGGATCTCGAAGTTGTAACACAAGCAATAGACCGTCTTCACAAAAATACCTAAGAGTTTTTGATGGTGGGTATAAATTTGCCCATGTGAACGATGCGGTTGATAGTGATGGTCATTTGAATTTTACAAGATTTTTAAGGATTGATGATGTAAAGGAAGTTATATGTGCGATTGGCCTCACATGGCCTCACATGGATAATATAGGTTCAGAGACCCTTAAACCCCCATTGTAAAACTTTTTAGTAGACATGCTCCTTTGGAAAAGAATATCATCCCTCAAGTCATTATTTTCATATTTCTAACATGTTCACAATCGGAGCTTTCTTTTGTTACTGTATTGTATGTCGAGGAAATATGATCTACAAATTTGTAAAATTTAATATTTTTATTTAACCCATTTTAATATATAATCTTGTACCAATATTACAACATAGTTTAAAACAATTTAAAAAAATCTATAACATAGTCTTGAGTTTAAATATACAATTTGAAGGGAATGAACTTTTTCATCTAGTAGCGAAAGCATTGGGAACCGTTTTGATTTTTATTAAGAATTAAAATAAAGCAATAAATAGAAGAGTAAAAACTCTACCTTTGTAGAAGCCCTAGGTTGCAAAACTCATTCCAACCCTGCAAAAGCTTTTCAACATTCCACGAGATCTTCCTTCCAACGACTTGAACACAAGGTTAAGGCTCTTGAAAGAAAATTTCAAAGGATTGGAGAAGAAGAGTTTCAAGAATTCTCTAGAGACGTAATTTCATTCTCTAGAGAAAGTGGGAGAGATTGATGTATGTTTGGCTCAACCCGAGGGTCCTATTTATAGGGACTCTCGGAGAATCTTTGTCAAATAATATATTTGCATATTTAATATATTAAGATATTATATCTTATATAAATTATATTTAGATATTATAAGATATCCTAATATATATTTAATTAATTTGAATCTCATTCAAATTTTAAATATATTTTTATTTAATGTATCAAAATACATTAATTGATTTAATATTTAACTATATCAAATACAATCTAATATATTTTTTCTTTTTAATATATTTAATATATTAAATATTAATTTGAACTCTTTAAATTAATATATTTTTCTCTATTTATATTTAACCTGTCTAATATATTAAATATTAATTTGAACACTTTAAATTAAATATATTTTTTCTATTTATTAAATATTAATTTGACATTTCAAATTAAATTTATTTTCTCCACTATATTTAATATATTTAATATATTAAATATCAATTTGAACACTCCAAATTTTCTTTCAAATAAATTGAACTACTATGAGCTAGCAAGGGTACCTTATGGACCTACAGATTATAAGTTCCAATAATACAAAATTAATTAATTAAACTCTTTAATTAATCAATTTTCATTCATTAATTACAGGTCACTCTATTATAAACCTAGAGTTGCACTCTTATGCACTGTAGGACAAGTTATGTCCATCGATATAATCATTACAAGCAAGTCGATCCTTCACGAGTTGTTCATAATTACATGATATGGGAAAATCACTATAAGGGGAGTAAGATTCGGATTACCTTGTTGATCGAATATCTCAAGGCAAGAACATTGTTTGAGATTCGAATCACTCCACAAGCAAGATCGATCATGTCTAGCTTGAATGATTCTTGTTGATCAAATATCTCAAAGAAGGAACACTTGATTGAGATTCGAATCACTCCACAAGCAAGATTGATCATGTCGAGCTTGAATGATTCTACATGCAACCTAAACTACATAGAATTGCAAAGAAACTTAGTCATTGGCTAAAGAAAAGCACAAATGCTCCTTTTACTATATTTTCCAAGTCTACCTACAAATACAACATACATGGCTTTATATCACCTCAAATGAAACAATTCAAGTCATTCCAAGAGTTGTAACATTCCTACTTAATGACCATAATTAACCATTACGTAATTGTAACCTAAAATAAATAAAAAGTCTTAAAATGCATTAATGAAATACAATATCTCTAAATTATTCTAACTTGTAATCCACCCAAAATTTATAACATGAAACTTCATTCTTCATCAATGTGGCATGAATTGAAATATCTTTTGATAATTTCAATAATATTTTCTTCACCTCTTTATTGAAGTATATTGTATGATTGATGTCTCTTGGTTCATATCATTCTCCACTTCTTCAAGAGGATTCGTCCTCGAATCTATTTGTGAAACGTTGCTGCAAAAAATAAGTTATGGAAATACGAAGGACCTCACAACACTCTCTCAAGAGTATATACTCAAGGAATATTAGACCACTCTTTTTACACTTATTTACACAAATGAAGCTCTCATTCTCACCTCTCAAAATTTTCAATACAGCAAAGATGGAATTTTGAACTCTGGGTTGATTAAAGAGTAAAAAGAAAAAAATAAATAAAAATCAAATTGAGAAGAAACGCAAAGGAAACATATATCCGATCTTGAGCCTGAAGCTCTGATACCAAATGATAAGATAAGGAATCACTACAAGGAGAGTAAGATTTGGATTACCTTATTGATCGAATATCTCAAGGCAAGAACATTGTTTGAGATTCGAATCACTCCACAAGCAAGATCGATCATGTCTAGCTTGAATGATTCTTGTTGATCAAATATCTCAAACACTTGTTTGACAAGCAAGATCGATCATGTCTAGCTTGAATGATTCTTGTTGATCAAATATCTCAAACACTTGTTTGAGATTCGAATTCGATCATGTCTAGCTTGAATGATTCTTGTTGATCAAATATCTCAAACACTTGTTTGAGATTCGAATCAGATCATGTCTAGCTTGAATGATTCTTGTTGATCAAATATCTCAAACACTTGTTTGAGATTCGAATCATCCACAAGCAAGATTAATCATGTCAAGCTTGAATGATTCTACATGCAACCTAAACTACATAGAATTGCAAATAAACTTAGCCAATTGGCTAAAGAAAAGCACAAATGCTTCTTTTACTATATTTTCAAGTCTTCTTACAAATACAACATACATGACTTTATATAGCCTCAAAATGAAACTACTAAAGACATTTCAAGAGTTGTAACATTCATACTTAATTGCCATAATTAACCATTATGCAATTGTAACCTAAAGTAAATTAAAAGTCTTAAAATACATTAACTAAATACAATAACTCTAAATTACTCTAAATTGTAATCTACTCAAAATTTATAACATGAAACTTCATTCTTCTTCAATGTGGCATGAATTGAAATATCTTTTGACAATTTCAATAATATTTTCTTCCCATCTTCATTAAAGTATATTGTATGATTGATGTCTCTTGGTACATATCATTACAGTTGGGTTAAAAGTCCGTTTTACCCCTGTAATTACATCTTTCACCTTAAGTACCACTGATTCTCTAATGAACAATTTGTCTATGATCCAATCATAAACCAAGTCCCTCTCGCGCCAATGAGAGGGTGGGCCCATTGTTCAAGTCCCGAAATTAGTACTTAAGAAAACAACTCATCTACTTTCCTTATATGGAAAGGAGTGAATTCCATCTCATGATATTATGTTCCCAACTCCCTATTTGGTCAAGTCCCGAAAATAGTAGGCATATTGAATCGGCTAAAAGAGTCATTCTCACCCATGTAAATTAAAGGACAAGCCCTCACAAGCAAGAGTTCATAACTCACTCAGGATCAAGATCGAGTCGCATATGGTCATCATGTGAAATATTAATCTTCTCAATTAGCGGACTTATAAAGAGAGATTAAATATTTCTTGGTCCAATCTCATACAAACTCATTGTATAGGATACCTCCACTTACATGTCTCCACATGAATGATTTGGATCAAATCATTTGAAACGATTACAAAGTGAGCCGTATCAATAGTGTTAACAGGATAAGACACCCAACCTTATCCATATACTATAGACTCTTTGGGTTATTACTTGAACACGATCCTCTTGTATGTCAACTACATACTATTCAAGATTATATTAATAACCTTGAATTTTCATATTATAGATAACAATTAAATCACAAATAAAATAATATAAATTATTGTTAAAAAACTAAATAATTAACTACATAGGCTTTAGGGCATAAATTCCAACACAAATATGGTCTCAAAATTAACTAATTCATTTTTTAATATACCCAACAAGAATATATATATCTATGTTAAAAATATATTAATACTAAGCCGAGATGGGGTAGAGAATTGGGAGGGGATGGGGATGGAGAATACAATCCCATCCCTACCCCATTTATCTCACGGGAAAAAATGTTTCTCACTCCCTTCATGTCTAAATAGGAAATTCCCTCCCTATTCAAGTTGGGACCCAGTCCCACAAATAAAATAGACATCTCAAGCTGCGAACAACAACAAAAAGTAAATAAGATGATATCGTAACAAATATCAATAATACATCAAATATATAATATATATATATATATATATATTAATGATAGTATAATATTAATAATTATTAGTGTTTTAACTTATTAATTTAAATATTTTTCATGAACATATGTGGACATAAACATTTGATAAAGTTTAGAAAATAAAAACTTCCCATCAGGTGGACGACTAGTATTATTTATAAGTGTGTAGAAACTACCAAAACTTTTGACTTTCATGTTTTCTTTTATTGTGATGTTTGATTATGAATAACTCAAACAAATTTCAAACGCAAAGCAAAGGAAACTGTCTAGAAAATGCACCCACACGCATCCTCTCCTATACAGAAGTGGTCAGATTATCAAGAGCCCACAAGTTTGATTTGAGTTCTAGAGGGGAGGATACTCGATCCAATATCACCATTCATCTTGTCATGACTTTGTGGCAAAAAGTGTGTCAACGTCTTCATAGCCGACAAGCTCGAAAGGGGTGAACAAATCTCTGAATCTCTTTTTCAATCTATAAAAGGAGTTTTGATCTCTATTGTTATATTCTCTGAAAATTATGCATCTTCTTACTAGTGTTCGAATGAATTGATGAAAATAATCGAACGTAAGAAATCTAAGAACCAGAAAGTTTTGCCAATTTTCTATAACGTGGATCTATCAATTATACTAAAACAAATGAAGAAGTTTTGGAGAAGCATTGGCCAAACATCAAGCTTGAGTTCAAAATGAAAATCCATATTTGGAGAGAAGCTTTAACTATGGCAGTCAACTTGTTTGGTTGGCATCTTAGACCTAAGTATATATTCGTAATATTAAAGGATTCAGTCGGTAACGATACGCATTCTAAAAAAAAAAAAAAAGCGTCGAAAATCGCAAGATTTTTGGCAAGATCTTCCTCGGACCCCATTAAACCCTAGGGTCTAAGTGGCCGCCTTTCTATGAGCAAGTCGTTGCTGTACCTTGAGCGAGAGTGAGAGGTAGTCAGATTGAGGTGGGAGATCGATAACGCCGCGAGCCTTAGGTAGGAGTGGGTGCCAGGGTAAATCGGGGCAAGGAAGGACAGACGTACCATCAGAGACGGACAAACAACGACGATTCCACCGGCAACAGTAGTCAAGTCCTGTGATTAAGGTTTGTCAAAGCTTTCGGGCGAGGAAGACGAAGTGGCGGGCGAGGGTCGATCCTTCGGGCATTCCGCGAGTTTGTCTCGGCTAGCGTACAGCCCACACCACATAGGCTGTGCTCGGACGCCCCCATTAGGCCTCGCTCCATTTCGGCCCAAATCATCGACGCGTCTAGAAACCCTGCGCCATCAGCGATCTTCGCAGCCCATCGGTGGCTCCGTTGCACTTCAGGCTCGGCTAGGTTTGGCTTGGCGGTGTGGCTTGGCAGCTCGACATATGAATAATATACCGATTCCTAGGTTTTCGACCCTTCTAGAGTCATTCCCACCCTTGTTTCAACCATCTAAGGTCAGTATAACTCCATTTTGATAAAACAGTTTGTGATAGGGACGTACCTTGGTAGCTAAGCATAAGAACTAGTTGTGAAATGACTCTAAGTGTATCATGTGATCTTATAGGAGGTAGTGAGGCGCCGGAGTTAGCGTTGTGAGTGACTTCGGCCAAGGCCAAGAAGGTAAGTAACCTTACTGTTGGTGTTAGTTATGTATGTATGATGGTACTTTCCCTATGGGCACCATGTGTGTTGTTGATGTATGCTAGGTTATATGTTTCTTGCCGTGAAACGCTGATGTATGCCATGTTTATGTATGTGATGTTTGTGTCATGTTTTGCTACTTTGTATGCATGAGCTTGATTGACATGTCACGATTGTAATGAGAACTTCGCATGCCATGAATGTGATGACTAGTATGCTACGATATGCTTAATCGATGTTTAACCCAGTTATGCTATGTAATGCGGTGAGGGGATGAAACGTTGTATGTATAATGCCATGGAGGTAAATCTTAAGGATCTCATGCACTGGAACCCGAAAAAAAAAAGAGAAAAAAAAAAAAGAGATAATAATAATTATAAAAAATAAAATAAAATAAAATAAAAAGTAAATTATCGACTCTCTCTCTCCACTTTCCCCAAATATCTCCCCAATCCCTCCAACTGCAAAAGGATCTGCAAAAGAAAAACAAGAAAGGAAACAGAAACAAAAATGGCAGATTTTGGAAAGGGAAAAATGAGAGAAGAAACATAGAAAAGATCATAGATTTTGGGAGAGAAGAATTGGAGATGGCCTTCACTTCACGCAGATCTAATAGGAATGGAAAGAGATAGAAAAGTCATCGGTAAGTTAGATCTCATTTTCTTTTATTTTTGCACGAGATAGAAAAGTTATCTTAGATCTCTCTTCCAATTATGTAGACTTTTGGATATGGGATCGAAAATCAAAATTGGCTGTGTCAATTGCATCTAAATTGAATCATCATTTTGAGGAAAGAGAAGAAAATCATAATGGATGGATGCATAGCCATTTTTACTCAAGGAAAAATTAAAATAGTTTGGAAATGATTAATGACAGTAGTTTTAGGAAAGAAAAGAAAAAAATTCAAAATCATTTATCGAATTAATTAGAATCAGATTTCCACCTACATTACCCAGTTATTTAGATGTTAATTAGCGGTTAGAAATCATGTCAGATCTTTGAATGAGATCATAGATTTTCTCTTCATTTACTAAACTGTTAGAATTAAATAGGGAATAAAAATTAAAGAAGAGGTTTGGAAAAGAATTAAACAGAGGGAGAGGTAAAGAAAAAAAAAAATATATATATATTTAATTAAGTTCCAAGAAAAGAAAGAGGTAAAGGAAGGAAAGGAAATTATATATATATTTAACTAATTAAATACAGGAAAGAAAAGAGAGAGACAGTGGGGAGTAAAATGGAAGATTTGGTAAACAGAAACAATTTTACAGGGTAAATACATAGAGTAAAAAAAAATACCAAAATATATATATATATATATATATTCAATACTCATAAAGTCTTTAATGCTCGCATGAAGTTTAGCACATGAACCATTGTAGGAGTCAGAGAATTAAACATGAAATTGATGTTATGGATTCTTATAGGTTGGCTTGGATACAAAGGGAAAAATCGAACTTTCATTAAGGATAAATTTGTCACACCCATATAAGCTAACCAGGTAAGTGGTCTTACTATAGGATAGGCTAAATAATTGTATGAGTTATGATGATGTGTGGATTATGATGCTTGATGATATGTGCGGTATATACATATTTTGTTGAGTGACGCTTGATATGTTTGACACACGTTGTGGCATTGATGAGCATGATGATTGCATGATTTTTACCTTAATATGATGATGTTTTCCATATTGAGCATGTTTGATGATGATGAGTGCCATATTGCATCATGTCGCTAGATCGACGCAGGACACAACTCTAAGAGCATGAAAATGATATTAATATAAATACCCACGAGTATGCGTTACCTAGAGTAACAAAGAGATGAGACTAGAGGGTTGTGTCAGAAGAGACATTACGATGGATTTAGAGGGACCTCATGCATTTTGTATGTTCACGTGCATAGGGCTACTTCCCCTAGAGATGATGAGTGCGGACGCGCACCTTATGATGAGCGCGAAAGCGCACAGGTGCGAACGCACACAGATGAGGGTGTTCATGAGGCGCATGACACTATGGGGTTCCGCTGACCTCCGGACGTCGCTACAGATTAGCTTGACCAGAGGGTCCAGGGAGTGTGCGAGCGCCCTGGGGACTCACACTCGCACGTGCGAGTCGTGTGTAGGGAAGTACTACACATCCAATTTGTCCGAGACTGGAGGCCACCCCTAAGATGATTAGAGATAGGTCCCTAAATCATGATTGCATGTGTTTGCATTTGCATGGCCCCTATAGCGAGGCCACTTACTGAGTATTCTTTGAAATACTCAGGCCGTGTGCCACATCTTTTTTTTTTTCAGGTAAAGGCAAGGCGCACTTGTACGGAGGACGGCGGCATCGCGAGCAGAGACTGTGGCACGTGCATAGGGTAGATTCATATTTAAATTTCTAGTCTTAAGTTAGAATAGGTTGTTTTGCATTTCATTGTTTTAAATTATTTTGTATTTGTTTTTGTTTTCTCTAAATTTCAATATTTCATATTTAAACACGTAAGACCATGGCTGTGTTTTCCAGAGAAGAAGTTGTTTTAAACGTTTTTTTGAAGTTTACGTTATCAACTATGTTCATGTAAGAGTTATATTTCCGCATTATAGATGAGCATGAGACGTTAGTAGCGACTCTGAGTATGTGGAAATTTGGGGTCGTCACATGCACGCTATGTGTTATGTACATGGGGTACTTCCCCGTTATGCTATGATGGTACGGACGCATACATTTGATATTATGTTCGCTATGATATCATGAAGGCCCTCCTTTTTCCGTGGCGTCCGGTATTGTATGTCATACGTACCCGACCAAGGCAGGCCCAGGGAGCTCGCTTGGTGGGCCCACAGTCACGCACGTAGGCCATGCGTGGGAAAGTACCATGCATCCACCCTACCCGGACAAAGTAAGGGCCTAAGGCTATGGGGAGGAATGGAAGACAGGCCCCCTCTCGTTTTCTTTCTTTTAACACTTGTGCTTATGTATGTGTATTGTATATGATCGCATGTATCCTAATGTATGTTGTATGCTTAACCCCAACAGCGGGGCAACTTACTGGGTATTTTATATAATACTCAAGCCACGTGCTACCTATATTTTCAGGTAAGGGCAAGTCCCCCATGTACGACTGATGGTGAATGCTGCGAAGGCCATGTAAGTCTTAGGAAGGGCTTGTAGTGTCGTAGGCGTCTTGATTAGACTCCCTCGGATGATAGTTATTGCAATTATTTCTTCTAGTTATCTATTGAATATTTCTTAGTTAGGTTGTCGTTATTGTTTTTCCCCAGGTATGAACTACTTATAATAATGAACGTATTGTCGTTATTGAGGTTGTCTTACATAAATTTTCGTACTTTCGTTATACGAGTACAAGGTAACGTCGCTAATTAGGTTAGAGAAAATTAAGGGCGTTACACAGTCTGTCTCAAGATGCAATTTAGCTTGTCATTTTTAACTTTAATATGATTACGTGGATAACGACAGGTATAACAGGAATGAAGCTGATTTTGTCCCGGACATTGTTAAAGAAGGGTTGTGTATTAAAACATACTTACACACCCTTATATCTAGAAAGTACAAAGTTACACTCCCCACTACAACCAAAATGCTCTGATACCAATTGTTGTACCCTAACGCTACAATGAAAATGTTTTGATACTAATTGTTCTACCTCAATGCCACAACCAAAATGCTGATATCGATTGTTGTACCCTAATGCCACAACCAAAATACTCTAATACAAAAGAATGTAGCGGAAGCCAAAGCAACATCGATCATACTCACCTACCCCTAAACAATTGATTAGTTATCAAATCTTCGTTAACAGGTGGGTGTTGTAGATTTGAAATGCTTCCCCCATAAATTGGGCTCAAACGTCCATCCAATACTTCAAATCATGGAAACTTCGTCTATGTAAACTTCGTCGAGTTCAGAATTTTTCCATTTATCTGTTTCAAAAGAAAGCCGATGTTTTCTCATCTCACTTTGTTGATCTTGAAAATTGCAACCTATCAAATGCACAATTTTTAGAAATTTTGTGTGATGTCACCCATTCTTATCTAGTCTATTCTTGTCATAAAACATTTTCTCTCGTCTACCCTCGTGTCTCCATAAGTTTATGACCTTGCATCATCTCCAATTGAGTAATTGCAAGTTTCTTCAAGAAATTCCAAACTTCCCTTTGTGTATACAAAAAATGGATGCCATTTTCTGTGAATGGTTGGTTAAAAGTCCCGACAACATTGTAAATATAATATCAATCAACTAGGTTCATCTCTTCTCATTTTATTTCTCTTTGTTCATATTTTATTTTTCTCTCTCGTTAATATTTCCATGTATGTTAATTCTTATATCATAGGGCATTACACTGAGTGACTTTCCTAGAGAATTTATTCGAATGTATATTGAAATTCCTAAATGTCTCAACCTGTCTCTATTTTTTATATTAAATCCATATGTTAATATTCTCACTCAACTGCTAATTATAATCTTCATAAACCATTTAAGCCTAATGTCCTTGGTGGTTCCCTATTCTTCTTTCCTTTTGGTATAACCTATGTATTTTGAAAGAAGAGAGTAGCTTTAAAGATTGAGGAAGGGAAGAAGGTTAACTACGTTAAATATACTTTAAATGCATGTCATCTCAATGCAGATTATGAACTTACAGTCCTTTAAACAAATGGATCATATAATAATTAATAATAAATCTTTTGAGTTTACGAGTTTGCAAGAAATATATGCAAATAGAGCCAAGTCAGATTAGACGTAGGTAAGAAAAGGGATATATTATTATTCCCTATTTTCCTCTTAGAACATTCTTATTTATTTTTGTAACCGAGCAAACGATGAAGATGGTGATGAGTTTTTAGAGAAAAAGTTTCCACTCTTTCTTGTCCTTCGCCCACACCCTTTCTTCCAAATCCTCGCCGTCCATCAAATCTAATTCGCAGCTCCAAGAACATGCCTTCGTCTTAGGATTGACTTCTAATCATAATGTTATGCAAATCCATGTCTCCCAATATTCTCGAATCTTCCTTCGTCATCAAGCCTCCTCTTTCTTCCTAGCAGTCCAAGGAGGGGAAGCACCCGGGTTGGGATGGTTTCATCTACGACGTTGGTGGTGGCGTCAACAGGTTGATGTGGTGTATTGAGAGCCTTGAATTTGAGAGTTTGAGGTGTTCCAAAAATGTTTGCGATCGAGTAAATACTTCGATGAACGAAGGGATAGGATCGAATTGGAAAATGAAAAGATGTGTACAAGTTATATCTTCGGAAGCTTTATCGTTGAGCTCCGGTAAAAGGCAAGAAAAAAAAAGATTATTTCATGAAGGTAGAAGAAGAAAGAACGAAAGAATTGTAAACGAAGAAATTCAATCAAAATCAAACTTATAACTCAAAAATGTTTTTCTTCTTGTTCGAGATGCAATCTCAACCATCCATCTTCACGGACAAGCTCGAAGAATCTGTCGGTTCGATTCTAATCTTTGTCAGCTCCAACCTCCCATCTTTCTTCACCTCCTGGAGATAAAAATTGGGACAACCATGTTGGTTCCATGACGTCAACAGCCGCTGAAACTTCCTCCCCACCACCCTCTTTTGCCGCATTTTCCGTACCCAAATGACAATCAAAATGCTCTCATACAACTTGTTGTGCTGTACTGCCACGACCAAAACACTACCAAAACAACACTGATACTCAATTTGATAGGAACCACGACCAAGGAATTTCCATACCTCAAGGTCTAATTACAAGGACGAGAGCCAAGAAGCTATAACAAACCTTATACAGATATATTCAAGCTATGGTGAGCTCATCAAAGAAAATTCTAGAAGACGTTGGAGACCTTCCTTATATGTTATGCAAAGTTGAGCTTCAAGAGAGATGAATTAAATGCACTTTAAGTTGCATTTAATGAACTCCGCTGAATTTATGAAACTAGTCCAAGAATGACTAATAAGCACGTCTTATTAATTGCATTATTTAATTATAGTTTAGCTATTTGTTTGTCATATTTAAACTAGTTTTAAATATAGGAGTTAAGGTTATATTGTAACCCACATAGGTTACTATATTCCACATTAACTAGCCATTTTAATATGGAGGTTATGGGTATTTCTCATTTTTCATTTGGGAGTTACGAATCACATATGTTAAGGTTGTAAAGACTATATAAAGCCTTCTTTTCTTTGATTAGACATGAGATTTTGGAATTAAGAATAGAATTTCTATTTTAGCTTTGTTGAGAACTAAACTTTCTTTGCAAATTCTTGTGTTTAGAACTTGCATGCTAGAGTCATTCAAGTGGTATTGATCAAACCTCTTGCGGAGTGATTTGAATCACAAGTTTAGAAACGAGTTTTCTTTACTCTTGATCTTGATCATCAAGGTAATCCAAGGTAATCCGTTCCATACTTTCCCTTGGGTTGATTTCCATATCACAATTGTTGTAGTCGAAGCCACAACCAAAGTGGTATGATACCAATTGTTGTACCCAAAGCTCTGATACCACAGGTTGTGATATGAATCCAACAACTGATCACTTCCATGTACCCGAACGAGCAATTACAAGAAGTAATACAAAGAAGATTCAAGTATCAAATCAAGAAAATAATGGAGTGGCTGACATTGGAAAGTGATTAGAAGACTTGTCTTTGGTAGTTGAACTACCAATTAAGACAATTTATTAATGCCTCATTTTCTTCAATTTGTATTTAATAGCATTTATTAGTGATTTGTAGTTGGTGTTTGAACTTTATTATGTTAGGGTTATCTTGTGGGCTTATTTGAAGGCATGTAATATTCAATTTTGAGATCAGTTATTTAATACAAACCAAACCTTTGTGTTTTCTTGATACCTTTTTGGTGTTATTCTTTTTCCAACCTTGATTTAGGTTTGATGTTTGAACCGATTCATTGAATTAGTTTTGATCAAGCTAATTATAGGGTGAATTGTCTTGGTATCTAAGAGTGACCATCATAGATTCCAAGTTCGATCTAAGAGTCATTCATCTTCTAACCAGCTCTTGGTTGGAATCAATCCATTAAGTTAGCTTTCTCTGTGAGCGTTTTACAAGGATTCTAGAAGGACCTCTAGGAGTGAATTGTCTTGGTATCTAAGAGTGATCATCATAGATTCCAAGTTCGATCTAAGAGTCATTCATCTTCTAACCAACTCTTGGTTGGAATCAATCCATTAAGTTAGCTTTCTCTGTGAGCGTTTTACAAGGATTCTAGAAGGACCTCTAGCTAGCATTGTTGGCGCTTATCATTTGGTATCAGAGCATTTGGTCGACGTTCTTTGGCCGCTCTAGAGGTGAAATATCTTTATTGTTATTTTTTTCTATCAATTTTTTCTCTCTCATATTATCGAAAAAAGAAGAAGAATCAATTGAAAAAAAAAAAGAAAAAGAAAAGAAAAGAAGAACAAGTAGAAAAAAAAATTAGTTCTAAGAAAAAAAAAAATATATATATATATATATATATGTAGTTCTTATCATTTATTTGAGTTTGTTCAAAATTTTCAAGCTCTTGATCCTTGATATACTACTCTTAGTTTGTTAGAGTTATAGTTGAATTGGTTATAATCAAGCTTACAGTAAGATCCTTATATACTAGTCTTAGTTTGTTAGAGTTATAGTTGAATTGGTCATAATCAAGCTTACAGCAAGATTGCACAAACAAAAAAAAGTATTCTTGACCTGTACCAAAAGCGTATGTAATGACGCAAAAAAAAAAAAAGAGAAAAAGAAAATAATAATAATAAAGCAAATTATCGATTCTCTCCACCTCCCCAAATATCTCCTCAACACCTCCAACAACTGAAAAAAAACAGATTTTGGGAACGGAAAAAATCTAGAAAGAAACAAGATAACAGATTTTGGAAGGGAAAAATTTGAAATGGCTTCACTACAAGCCGATCTAATAGGAAGGGAAAGAGATAGCAGCAAGTTAGATCTCTTTTCTTTTATGTTTGGCAAGAGACAGAAAAGTTATCTTAGATCTCTCTTTAGATATCTTATCAAAAATCAAACTTTTGAAAATGGTCAAAAGTACATAATTAAAAAAAAAAAAAAAAAAATCCTTCCTAATAAGTTTTAGGAAAGAAATGAAAAAATCAAAATCATATCGAATTAATTAGAATCAGATCTCCTCCTCCATTACCCAATTATTTAGATTTTAATTAGCATTTAGAAATCATGTCAGATCTTTGAATGAGATCATAGATCTTCTCTTTGTACAATTATTTAGAATCAGATCTCCTCTTCATTTACTAGACTGCTAACAAAATTAAATAGAGAAGAAAAGAATTAAACAGGAACAAAAGAATTAAACAGGAAGAAAAGGAAAAGAATTAAACCGGAAGAAAAGAATTAAACAAGAGGTTCGAAAAGAATTAAACAGAGATCTTTAAAGAAGGAAGAGAAAGGTAAAGGAAAATATATATATTTAATTAAGTAAATACAGATAAGAAAAGAGGGAGGTAAAGGAAAATATATATATATTTAACTAAGTAAATACAGAAAACAAAAGAGAGAGACAGTGTAGGAGGAAAATGGGAGATTTGGTGAGCAGAAACAATTTGACAGAGTAAATACATAGAGTAAAAAAGATAACGAGAAATATATAGATTCAATACCTATAAAGTCTCTAATTCTCACATGAAGTTTAACACATGGACCATTGTAAAATTTAGAGAATTGAAATTGAAATTGATATCATGGTTCATATAGGTTGGCTTGGATACAAAGAACAAAACCGAACTTGATAAATTGGTGATACTAGTCTAAGCTAATCAGTTAAGTGGCCTTACTATAGGATAGACTAAAAATTGTATGAGTTGTGATGATGTATGAACTAAATCGTACGATGCGGTATATGAGTTATGATGATGTATGAGTTATGATGATGTATGAGTTATGATGATGTATGAACTATGTCGTACGATGCGGTATATGAGTTATGATGATGTGTGGGTTACGATACTTGATAATGTGCGCAGTATATATATATTTTGATGAATGTCGTACTTGATATGTTTGATGCACTTTGTGGCAATATGATGAGTATGATGATTGCGTGACGTTTACCTTAATATGATGATATTTTCTATATTGAGCATGCTATATGATGATGAGTGTCATATTGCATCATGTCGTTAGATCAACATAGGACACAACCGTAAGAGCGTGAAAATGATATTAATATAAATATCCACGAGTATGTGTTACCTAGAGTAACAAAAAGATGAGACTAGAGAGTTGTGTCAGAAGAGACATTATGATGGATTTAGAGGGACCTCGTACATATTGTATGTTCATAAGCATAGGGCTACTTCCCCTAGAGATGATGAGTGTGGACGCGCACCGTATGATGAGTGCAAATGCGTACAGGTGCGAACGCACACAGATGAGGGTGTTCATGAGGCGCATGACACTATGGGGTTCCGCTGACCTCCGGACGTCGCTACGATTAGCTTGACCAGAGGGTCCACGGGGTTTGCGAGCGCCCTAGGGATTCACACTTGCATGTGTGAGTCGTATGTAGGGAAGTACTACACATCCAATTTGTCCGAGACTAGAGACCACCCCTAAGATGATTAGAGATAGGTCCCTAAATCATGATTGCATGTGTTTGCATTTGCATGGCCCTTATAGTAGGGCCACTTACTGAGTATTCTTTGAAATACTCAGACCGTGTGTCACATCATTTTTCAAGTAAAGGCAAGGTGCACTTGTACGGAGGACGACGACATTGCGAGCAGAGACTGTGGCGCGTGCATAGGGTAGACTCATATTTAAATTCTTAGTTTTAAGTTAGAATAGGTTGTTTTGCATTCCATTGTTTTAAATTATTTTGTATTTGTTTTTATTTTCTCTAAATTTTAGTATTTTGTATTTAAACACGTAAGACCATGGCTGTGTTTTCCAGAGAAGTTGTTTTAAACATTTTTTGAAGTTTACGTTATAAATGATGTTCATGTAAGAGTTATATTTCCGCATTATAGATGAGCATAAGACGTTAGTGTCGACTCTAGATATGTAAAAATTTAGGGTCGTTACAGCCTACCTTTGAGTGTTAAACACGAGTGTCCCTGAGTGAAATTTTTGTGAGAAGTGTGGAGAGGTCCCTTGATAACAAAATGTCACATAATGGAGAAGGAGTACCATCAGTACCAGATCTTAGGACAACCATTCTTCAAGCAATTCAAGGTATGATGGAAATGATGATGGAAGATAGACAAGAAAGAAGGGCGCAACAACAAAGACAAGAACGAACATTACAAGAAGATGAAGGTATAGTAGTACAAGAAAGACAGGTTGAAGGAAGATGGAGAGGAAGAAATAACCATGCAACTATTATGCAACCTAGACGGATAGAAAGAGTACATGAAGATAGAGATGAGGGAGTTAAACTCAAAATCCCACCCTTTTGTGGAACGGCAGATTCTAAGGCATACTTGCAATGGGAAAGAAAGATAGAGCATGTGTTTGATTGCAACATCTATAGTGAAAATAAGAAGATGAGACTTGCTATTGCCGAATTTACCAATCATGCGGGTGATTGATACCAACATCTCAAATCCGAGAGAAGAAGAAAAGAGGAGGATCCAATAGAGACTTGGGAAGAACTTAAAGAAGCCATGAGAAAAAGGTATGTTCCAAAACATTATGAAAGAAATTTGAAAACTAAATTGCAAGGTTTGAGGCAAGGAACAAAAAGTGTGGCAGAATATTATCAAGAGATGAAGACTATGATGGAAAGAGCAAATGTTAGAGAAGAAGAAGAAGATACCATGTCTAGATTCCTTGGAGGTTTGAATCGAGAAATTGCTCATCTTGTTGACAGAAATTCACTACCATATAGGAAGACATGTATCTTTATGCTCTCAAAATTGAAGACCAAAAAAGATACACATCACGAACTAACACCTTTTCAAATTCTAAAATTTGGAATAAGGATAGTATTGTGAATAGAAGTGAATCGATGTCACCAAAAGAAAAGTTTGTGGCTACTAAAAGAGTGGAGGCTGAAAGTTCCAATGGTAAAAAGAATGAAGCTTCAAAGATGATAAAGGAGAAGTTTAGTTCTATTCAATGTTGGAAGTGCAAAGGGTTTGGACACATGAGCAAAGAGTGTGTTAATAAAAAAATTATGATGATAAGGAATGGTATACTTGATTCAGATGATGAATGTGAGGATCATGATGCACAACTTGTGGAAGAAATTGCAGCATATAATGATGAGTATATTGAAGAAGGTAATTCCATATCTTTGATCACAAGAAGGGTACTCAATGTTCAAATGAAGGAAGAGAAATTTGAAGATCTAAGGGAAAACTTGTTCCACACAAGATGTTTGATCAAAGGAAACCCATGCAGCTTGGTGATTGATAGTGGAAGTTGCACAAATGTGGTAAGCAGCTTCCTTGTAAAAAGACTTCAACTTTCTGTCCATCCCCATCCAAAACCATACAAACTTCAATGGTTGACAAATAAAGAAGAAATTAAGGTGAACTCTCAAGCTCTTATTTCTTTTACTCTTGAAAGATATAAAGATGAAGTTCTTTATAATGTCGTACCAATGCATGCAGGGGACATCTTGTTCGGCCGACCTTGGCAATATGATAGAAAGGTAACATTTGATGGTTTGACGAATAAGTATACTTTTACTTTGTGTGGGAAGAAATTTACTTTACTTCCGTTGTCTCCATATGAAGTACATTGTGATCCATTGAAATTAGAGAAGAAAAGAAAACAATATTCCGAACAACAATGGAGAGAAGAAACTAAGGTAAAAGAGAGAGATAAGAGTGAAAAAAAAAAAAAAAAGAGAAAAATGAGGGGCAAAGGATGAGTGAAAACCAAGAAAAAAAAAATGTGAGGAAAAAAAACAATATTCAATTCTTATCCGGAAAGAACGAAGAATTTGATTTGAGAATAAATCCTTTTAAAGAAAGGGGGATGATATGAATCCAACAACTGATCACTTCTATGTACCCGAACCAACAATTACAAGAAACAATACAAAGAAGATTAAAGTATCAAATCAAGAAAATAATGGAGTGGTTGGAAAGTGATTAGAAGACTTTCTTTGGTAGTTGAACTACTAATTAAGACAACTTATTAATGCCTTATTTTCTTCAATTTGTATTTAATAACATTTATTAGTGATTTTTAGTTGGTGGTTGAACTTCATTAGGGTAGGGTTATCTTGTGGGCGTATTTAAAGGCATGTAATATTCAATTTTGAGATCAGTGGTTGAATACAAACAAAAGCTTTGTATTTTCTTGATATCTTTTTTGTGTGATTCTTTTTCCAACCTTGCCTTAGGTTTGATGTTTAAACCAATTCATTGAATGAGTTTTGATCAAGCTAATTCTAGAGTGAATTGTCTTGGTGTCTAAGAGTTACCATCATAAATTCTAAGTTCGATCCAAAAGTCATTCATCTTCTAACCAACTCTTGGTTGGAATCAATCCGTTAAGTTAGCTTTCTTTGTGAACGTTTTACAAGAATTCTAAAAGGACCTCTAGGTTTGCAAAATCTAGCATTGTTGGCGCTTATCAGGTTATAGCCAAAATGCCACAACCAAAAAAGTTATGATACCCAATTGTTGTAGCGAAAGCGAAAGCAAAATCGATTGCACTCGCACACCCACAAATAGAAATTAAACAAAGAGACAAAGATTTACGTGGTTCGGAGAGAAATATTCCCCTACATACACACAGCTGGTAGCAAATCACTATAACCAAAGTGTTTACAAGTGTATCTCTCACGCTCTCATACTACAAATTCTCTTACAAAGATTATCCCAATTGATTATAGGAAAATGCAAAATGACAATTACTCCATCTTACTCCACATAACTCTACGTGACTCCACACATCAAAACAATCAGGCTGTTATAAAGGCATAGCAATACACATTTTTAACCAAATAAATGAGACTACTACTACTAAATATGGTTATGAACTAAACCAAATAAATGAGACTGCTGCTACTAAATATGGTTATGAACTAAATCAGAGTTAATAACTAATCAAAATGATTATAAACTAAATGAGATTTAATAACCAAAATAAATGAGAATTATGACAATTCATCTTTATGATCATTTACAACACATCCCCGTCACTACCTCCATCCTCCATCATCATCACTTCATCATTCACCAACCTCTCATCAGAACTCTCAAATCCAAGGTTTTTACTATACGATATCAACCCGTCGACACCCCTGCAAGCGTTGTTAATTAACCAACCCCATTCGAGTCCTTCCTCGTTGTGGACAGCCAGGAAGAAAGAGGAATATGATACATACAAATCTTAAAGAAAAATAAAATGGAAAGAGATGAACCTACTTGTTTAATATTATATCATCAACGTTGTCTCAACTTCTTGCCAAAGGTTGACAACTAATGGCATCCAATTCTTGTATACACATAGGAAGGTTTGGAATTTCTTGAAGAAACATGTCATTCCTTATTTGGAGATTCTTCAAGGACAAAAACTTAGGGAGACATGAGAATTTGTTACCCGACAAGAATAGAGAAGATAAGAAAGGGGTGACTTTACATAAAGCTTTCAAAAAATCAGCCTTTGATATGGTGCATATTTCAAGAACTAAGTAATGGTGTTCATAAAACATAGGCTCTTTTGAAACTGCTAAATGAGGAAATTCTGAACTCAACAAAGTTTCCACGATGTGAAGAAGAGCATGTTGGATGGATAGTTGAGTCCCATGTGAGGGGTAGCATTTCAAATCTAGAACACCCACCAAGGCTAAGCTCCCGAAGATTGTTTAACAAATAAATGGTATTAGGAATGGAGATGAAGTTTGTACAACCGTAAAAATCTAAATCAAAGAGCGTTGTAAGAGGTACCTAATTGATGAAGGAAGCTCCTTTATGGTTGTAAATCTCAAATCCAACCGTACTAAAGATTTCATGTTTTCAGCAATTTCTGGAAACATTTCAAGCTTACAGCACCCAGAGAGATAAATATTTAAGGGACCGAGGTAGCTTGGAAGCTTTTCAAGGTTGGTGCATCCTCTAAAGTCCAACTTAACGAGACTATCCAAAGATCCAATAGATTTGTGAAATTTGTGCAGTTATTGAGATTCAATTTTTTCAAGGCTTGATACTGCAGAAAAGTTGGGAAGTTCCTCAAGTTTATTGCAATAAAAGAGCTTCAAATCTGTAAGAGACTTCAACATGAAGTAGCTTGGAAGCTTTTTAAGGTTCGAACAATAATTAAGGTCTAAAGTAATAAGCTTATCAAGAGAAGCAATTGATGTCGGAATTGTTCTTAAATTTGTGCGGGGGCTAAAATAGAATTCTTCCATAGATGCAGAGAAATCAGGAATTTTCTCTAATGAAGTGGAGTAACTAAGATCAATAAGAACCTTTTACCATCGTGAAATACATGGAAAAGAAACAAAAAAAAAAAAAAAAAACAAAAAAAAGTAAATAGTGATCCAATGGATCATTTTTTTTAAAAAAAGAAAATCTATAAAGAATCTTCTGATCATAAAAGTAGAAAGATAATTACCAAAATTCTTTCTCACAATTTCTGATGAGACTGTTGTAAACTTAATCTGACAAAATTTGTTTAATAAAGTAGGACGACAAAGATGACTGAGTAAATTCATGCCACATAATCCACTTTAAGCTATGTCGTAGATATTCAAGATTTGTAAAACAAAACTTGCATTTCGAACCATAAGCAACTCCAGATTTTTCATGTTTTTAAAAACTCGTGGATCAACGTCCAAACTTTTGGAATTTGGCAAGTTTAATTTTATGACTAAGTGCATCTGTCCCTACAAACTCGTAAATTTAACAATTTAATATTACTTGTCACTTAATTTGACAAACATTAGTCATCACCAAACATTGGAAACAAATAAAATAAACAAAGTTTTGGCTAAGAGTTACTCACTTAATTATCAATAAAACACCTTTAGAACATCTTCATTCAACCACAACCTACTTTTTTCCGGCTTAGAAGATTCACTATTGATTATTGTATGATCCATTTGTTGTATTAAATCATGCATTTCCACCGTATCATTTTTAACCGTAATTCGTGAAGGATCATCAAGGACTGTAAGTCCATAATTTGGATTCAGATGACATACGTTTAAAGTATACTTAACGTAGTCAATTTTTTCTCCCACTAGGAAACAAGAAATGTCAAGGAAAATCTCCTTTTCTTTTTCTTCGAGCCCATCAAAACTTTTTTGAAGAATATATTTAATGCTATTTTCAGAGAGTTTTCAAATTCATCTAATATGCTTCACCATTTTGGAGGATAGGGTACTGTTAACATTAAGGGTGTAGCAAAGGAGATAGGAGGTGACTCTAGTGACACCCTAGTGAGCTGCCTGAGTCATTTCTGGATGTCGTGAAGGTTAGCTCCTCGGTTATATCTCATCTCAAGTTTCAAGAACACTCGGGGTTAGGTCCTCGGGGATAATCCAATCTCTAGGTGCACTCAAGTTTAGACCTCCGATCGCCATTCATGATCATGGGGTGCATAGTCTACTGGAAACATACTGACCTAGGTCAACTAGTAAACCGCTCTAGATATAGCACCTAAACTTAAATTAGTTTACTAATGCATGTTTTGTTAGGGAGCTATTCCTATCTTTCACGACCCAATTTATATGAGCGGTGACTTATTAAAAATTCATAGTATAATACGGTAGAATTTTTTGCACTAGAAACAAAAAACACAAATAAATACATTTTGTTTACAAAACTAAAACAAAGTTTAAATACATTGGGTCCTCCAGTAAACAAAACACTTTAAAATATTAAAACGGTTAAAACACTATGTGACTCGGTATGTAACCTACTCCAGATTTACTTCCACCCTTGACTAGCTCGTTTTTGTGACCTAAAAAATATGAGAGAATAGGAATAAGTACAAAGACTCAATAAGTAACCTACTTGTAGTCTCTTAATCATGTCTTCGGTATGCGAAAACACCACACTCTTTATTGTCATGTTCTTGTTCTTATCCTAAGAACTTAAGCCCTACGATTATATTCTTGAGTTCTGAGTTTTCGTCATGATCTAGTCCAAAGACTTTGCTTCCGAGTTCTGAGTTTTTAACTTTTGTTCTGATCTAAGGACCATAGTTTTGAGATTCTAAATTCTTAATCCTAAGATTTAGATTTTGAACCATGTTCTAGTTCTTTAGTACTTTATTCCCTTTCCTTAGATACTCCTCTTGGTACTCATTATCTTGAAAACTTATATTAGGATGTGGACCGATCTAGATTCTGGATTTGGCCCATGGTTGCCCCAACATCCCCTTAGATTGGGATTCAGATCTAGCCCATAACTGTCCCGACATCCCTTAGGTCGGGTTTCAAATTTGAGATATAGAGACTCCAAAAATTACATGCATCCCTTGTAACGTGACCTCATAGTTTTGATATACCATAGAAGATCTTGGGTGGTTTATAGTGATACCTACCGGTCTTTATGTTCGGGTAGGTTTAAGACTTGAATTGTGTGTTCTTGAATGCCCTCTTTCTTGGAATAATACTCCTTAGTGTATAACTTTCATGTAGAGGTTTTTTTTTTCTTTTTCTTTTTTTTTTAGTGTCATGTCATTTTATACTTTTATTCTCGTAAGGATATTTTTTATTTATGGCTAAGCTAATGTACTCTCTTATATCACGAGCCATGACATGTAGTCAACCTGACATCCTTATTATACCCCATGATTACTCTCTTGAGAACCTAAAAGGTCACATGACTGGTGTGCAACATGAACGTGACATCTTGTAAGAAACATCATGAGGCGTCCCTCTTGCATGATGTAGGGCATCTCGTCTAGGTGAGAGAAAATGTGAAGCCCAAACATGACATCCTACTAAAGAAACATGGTGCAAATAATCCCACCTAGAGAAGAAACATGGGGTCTCGTGAAGCACTGCATGGTGGGAGGTCATAGGTCATTTAAGTCATGATTAGAGTATTACCTAACATTTATGTGGGTCATGGTAAATTTAGGGCATGGGGTGTGTAGTGCTCTTTACTTGTTTATGCCCTTAAGGTAGGATTCTTGGCATAACTTCATGGACTATCCTTAAAATGATGCATACTTGTGACCCACCCTAACTTCATGGTAGGCTTAGAGTTCATGGCCCTAAAGTCGATCACATCCTCATCATGAGCACGAGTTTTTCATAACATCGTATCTACCATAATTCTTTGGAGGTTTATGAAAATTTCATTAATTCTTGTAAGGAGGTTAGTAGGGGTATTTTCATCTTTTATTACTCGAGTCTTGGTTCTTACTCCAAACGTATTCTTGTTAGGTATGAGTTCCTTCATATCTCCATGTTCCTAATTCTTCGCGGTGTGAGGACTTGTGCTATGCTCTCTTCTAGGTTCTCTTTTTTCGAGCGTCTTCTTAGTCTTATAGATCTTGAGTTCTTGCTCCAAAGATTAATGTTAGATCACTACCATGTTTAGGTCTTATCATGACTCCTTAAGCTGTAATCCCAAACTCGTAGATCATGTACATGTGAACTTGTCATAATATCTTCCCTAAATCTTTAATCAGTCTTAACATGTTTTTGGAAGTGCTTAAGCAAACCATGAATCCTTATTAGGGGCTTTTAAGTCTTTTCTAATGCCTTACATACTTGCTTAATTACAAGGTCACATGTAGGCCTACATACTTGCTTAATTACAAGGTCACATGTAGGCCTTTTGTAAGGGATCATGATGTTATGATCCTTTGTGCCTTGGAAACTTCTTAGAATCCTTGTAGGAGCATTTTGGTAATTCATCATTTCTTTTCTTAGTTTAAGTTCTTTCCAAACTTTTCGAATTCTTAAATGTTCATGCCCTTGCCTATAGATTTTACTCCAAGCCTTAAGTCATTTGGAGTATTTTCGGTCTTTAAATTGTAGAAATCTAAGAACATTTTTGTCATTTCACTTCATTCTTGGTCCTGAACATATTCTAATGACTTTACAACTTTATAGAATTCCTTATATCCTAACAAACGTTTAGTCATGTAGGAGCATTTTAATCATTTTACATTTAATCCTTAGTTCCGTCTCTAAATGAATTGCAATGACTATTAAACTTCATACACAGTGTTATATAGTCACGCTAGGTCTTCTATTAAGATTATATAACATTTAGAGGTCATTTAAGTCATGAACCGGCCTTATGTTACTATAGGGGCATTATAGTCATTTTGCAGCGTTACTTTGTTTTGCCCCTTATCCGTATCCAATGAACACCAAATTTCATATATAAATTTAATACATAATACTATTTTTAACTTAAAATTTCATGGGCAGCTGAGTTCAATTAGTAGATTATTTAATGTCACTCATTTTTCGAGCAAAATGCTCAATTTAGAGTCTTAACTCACGTTTCTTGGTGTTTTTTTTTTTTTTTTTTTTTTCCTTAAATT
>NW_019268528.1:4977746-5022245 GCF_002738365.1 Cucurbita moschata
GTTTTTTTTTTTTTTTTTTTTTATTCCTTAAATTCATACTTAACTTAAATTTTATATTAAAATCCAAGCCATTCATAGAAGTATTTTTAAAAAAGAATTTCATGATGACTACTTACCTCATAGTTGATATTTAGGGCCTTGATTCTCCAAGTTCCGGTAAATGAATTGCTCCAAATTTTATTTGGTAGATCCACTTAGTCTAGTTTGTGGAACCATAAATAATTTTTTGAAAATATGTTTGTATGAGATTTAATTTAAGAAAAATTGAGAGGTCAGAAATTAGTGTGGCCTATTCAATTGAACCCACCCAACTCAGTACTATGGGTTTTTTTTGCCTCAATTTCTTATGGAACTTAAAAGATAAAGTTGAAAGAAAGATCTAGAGACCACATTAAAAGTTGGTAGGAAAAACTTTTGTTATCGCCCTAGATAAACCTAGAAATTTTTTATTATTTGAGATGATTCAGACATTTTTTAGACCTTGATTTCTTCATGAAACCTCTTCGTTATCTTTCTTTCAAGCTTGAAAGTTTGTATTGGAAGAACGAATGCTTACGTATACCCCCAATTTCTCGATTCTTTCTCTTGGTCTCTTGCCCAAATTTACGCAGAAATTAGAGGTTATTGGGCAATTTGATGAGGAGCTCCTCACCTCCGACTTCTTCATGAATCTTCTCCCTTTGTTGCTACGAAGGTAAAAGAATAGGCCTTACCCAATGAGCTTTCGTGTAGGAAATAAATTTTTGATTATTCCCTTTTAAGCTTTAATCGGGCCGTATAAAATTTTTCTTGATTGCTCTCGATCCTAAGCTCCCAACTCTTGGTGGGTTCATGCCTCAACTCGAGGAAACATTTGGCATAGGTGGGAAAGGATGAATTTGTTCATAGCATCCAATTGCATTTTAAAGCTTTTGCCTTCCCACGACTATGAAAGCTTGTTGGGGAGCTTATTTAGAATGGGTAGGAAATGGTTAGAAGGAAAATGGTAACATAGCCCTCGAATTTAGAAAACAAATATGAGGAAGAGACCCAAAAATGAATTGCTTCTATTTTGTGTAACACTCGCTTATCCACAACTAGATTTGCAGTCGACAATATTTCAAAATATCAAGCAAGACATTTAAAATTAGTATCATTTAAAACTTAAACAACCAACCTAAATTCTTGACAGTAAAAGCATAATTACTCGAACAGACTCATACATGAATTTCTAATAGTCTCTAGCCCGTTGGTCTCGTTCTCGGTTGGCCTGCATCATCTAAATCTGAAAAGAAATTTTAAATAATTTTGATGAGTAATTAAATTGACCAGTAACTTATCTTTCATGAGTTATAACTAATCTTTCCAAGTGTTTTTAAGTTTTATTCGCCATTTACTCCTTCTTACTAGAGTCATCAGTTCATTAATGAGGTATCTCAGCTACCTTCAGCTCAAGTTACTGACTTTCTCTATATGCTTATCTAGAATTTTCGGACTCGTATGTAAGACTCGTTATCGGTCAAATACGACCCGTCTACTAATTTCTCTGGTGGCCTGTACATCTCATATACCAACGGTCAGGAGTACTCATTCTCTCTATCTTAGCACACAGTGCGTTGGTCAGGAACTCTACGGGAATTAGTAGACTACAATACTCATATAAATAGGTCATGGCTCAACCATCTATAAGCATATCCTAGAGTCATAACATTTCCATTAACTTGCATAGTGTCACGGTCATGCTTGTCCAAGACATGTTGTCCATGACCGCATGCTCGTGACACGGTGAAACCTTTGCCTTGTACTACTTTATTGCTTTCTTTTACCGCTTTCATGATATATTATTTCTTTTATGTTTTCTTTAAGAGTATGACGTTTCGTCAATGTCATGGCTACGCCTGGTAGACATGAAATGCCTCAAAATGTACTATAGGGGATACGACTAGTTGTCAACTTTTCCCTACCCGATAGCTATATGCAGTGAGCCGTTGTTGTTGACTTTTTGCTTACATTCCTGAGAATGTTTGATTAATCCATCACACCTAAATGGTGTGAAAGTTATCTTATTTATAATCAAATAAATTACAAGGATATGGAAATAGTAATAAATGGAAATAACAATAAATGGAAAGATATCTATAGTAATAAGACAAATATTACCTTATAATAAAATATTAAATATAATATATACGGGAAAGTATAATTTATTACTAAATATCCTTAACACCTCACCGCAAGCTGAGCGTTAGATTTGAACGAACGTGAAGCTTGGATCTGAAAAATTCAAAGAGGTTGCGAAACACTTTTCGTGAAGATGTCAACAACCTGGTTCAGAGGAGGCGTAGAGAAACACTTTTTTGGCCATCGAAAATTGCAGAGGGATTGCTGCTTAGCGGCGATACTGCCTTGGCTTCGGCGAGAATATGTCTAACCCATGAAGAGGGATTGTCGCTTAGCGACGATGCTGCCTTGGCTCTGGTGAGAATATGTCTAACCCCAAGAAGTAGAAGGGGAAACCTAGAGCAAGGGACAAAGACAATGTTGAAGCCGAAAGAGTCGCCACATTGGGCGAAGGAGCCAATTTTGGCGAGAAGGGCAGCTGGAAGAGTCGCCACATTGGGGCGAAGGAGCCAATTTTGGCGAGAAGGGCGGCGGCAACTTGGTTGGCGAAGATGCCAGTGCGGCGCCCAGATTCCAAAGGTAAATCTCTACAGAAGGTCGATGGGCTTATTGAGATTCTGTATATTTTCGAAGAGGAATGCTGATGAAGATCCTAAGATTAGGGTTTTTGTGAAGGATGAAGGATGAAGGATGAAGGGAAAATTGGGAAGAAAATGAAAGAGGCTATGTTTGGAAAAGGTGAGGTTGTATGTACAGAGTATGGCGAAGGATGATTTGGAGGTCAAAAGGGTGGAGCTGAAGAATAATCAATCGGCTCTGCATGTGGCAGCCATGACGACTGCCCCTGCGGCGTCAAAGCCAACAGTGGTGGTGGAGAAGAACAGTAGAAGATTTCAAAAGCCATTGAAGAGAAAGAATCCTGGTTGCTAAACCAAAATGGCTCTGATACCATGAGAATGTTTGATTAATCTATCACACCTAAATGGTGTGAAAGTTATCTTATTTATAATCAAATAAATTACAAGTATATGGAAATAGTAATAAATGGAAATAACAATAAATGGAAAGATATCTATAGTAATAAGGCAAATATTACCTTATAATAAAATATTAAATATAATATATACGGGAAAGTATAATTTATTACTAAATATCCTTAACAATTCCCATATAACACCAATTTCAATTTCTCTCTCTTGCTTTCAAAACTCTCTTTCTAAAACCTCTCTCCCCCGCTTTCTGACCCAAGGTTTGTATTCACATTGCCCGACCGCAGGCAACGTAACTCGAAGTAGACTTGACCCACTCAGTCCTGAGAGTGGGTGCCGCACAATCGCCAAATCTGCTGTCTAGAAACCGCGATTGTGACACATAACATACTCACATATGATACGGGTTTCCATATAATTATAACGTTCGACACATAGAACATTCCAGTAATCATTTATAACATGCTTGCTTCACATGCAAGCAGTCACAATACACAAATAGACATTCAATATCATCCAAGCACATATTGACCTACTAAGCTCTTAATCATGTAATCAACATACTCAGATGTTGCAAAACAAGTTAAGAAATAGTTTAAGGAACTCGATAGGTTACTTACCTCGTTTCGAACTCCTTTTCCCTTTGATGTACATTTAATAGGGTATTTTAACACAATTCCTTCCCATTAGACCTATACTTCACAATTTTAAAGGTAAGTATAGGCTAATCTTGATAGAACAGGACAAACCGAGATCCGAAACACTAGCTCACATGCACTCACTTGCCAACCTTCCCTGCCTCACGCGCCCGGGATACGTCCAGTCGCACCCCCAGACGCAGCCTTCCCACGTGCCTCACATGTCTCTTATGCGCTCGTCTTCAACCTCGCGTTTTCTGCAATTTTTTCCAACTTGTCCGTTAATACTCGTTGTATTCCTAAGCCATATCTTACTTGTAAAATACGAATTTCATCCCGATTTCTTCTATAACTTTATAGATCCCTTTATTATGAATCTAAAAAGCCATATTTCATAACTTATTCGTGGTATAGACCAAAATATCGAAATTTAAAGATTCGATAATATAGGTTTTCTCACCTTTGGTAGTTCTCCAATACGAGATCAAGACCACGAATTTTCCTCAGAAGCTTTCTTCTGCAAACATCCTACTAGCCTCTTCCTTGCTCCCTATCACAAATATTCACAAATCACCCATTATTTAAAGATTCCCAATTTTAGTCTTCCTCCCCTGTTTCCCCTTTCTTTTCCTCGTTTACCAGCTCACGGAAACTTCTCCTATTCTTCCTTTCACCAGGAAGCATTAATAGAACTTGATTGTTCTATACGGACCTAAATGTTAACCTAAAAATGATGTACAACTAACTTGTCAAAAATATCCACTTCAATCACGGCCTCACCAACTTAAACTTTGAATCCTGATTAGATTTGATGAGGTGATAAGTCTTCTAGAGGCTGTCCAAATTTGGAGAAAATCCAATTATTCCATCGAGTTTTGAAGGACTTTTTAATTCAATGGTATTTTCGCAAATACTTCAAACGTCAGCAGTATTTTACTAATCCGTCACTCTTCTTTTATTATTTTATTATTGTTTCTAGAAATCCAAGTTTTTTCTAAATTTTTTTTTACCCCTTTCGGTTATTTTGTAAGCCTCTTGAAATTCCTTCTCCATAAAGAATTAAAAATCTAGTAAATTCCTTAAAAATTGAAAAAAAAAATGACATTTTTACCCTTTATGTTTACCTTCTCCTTTCTCCAAACATTTTTTAAAAGACTTTGAAATCCTTGTGAAATCTTGTAGGGCATTGAAATTACTTGTCCTTGCTTGGGTTCCCTAAATTTCTTTATTTGGATTTTTTTTTTTGGATCTTTTTTTAACTTTCTTGTGATACCTTAAACTTACTCAAATTATCGTAACCTTACTTGGAGTCTTACACTATTATCACATAAAGCATGAAAGAAATATTCTAAGCATCACCTTGGTTATTCTTGGGTGCCGAGGAGGTCCACTAGGCTCCTAGAGAAACTATGTGGCTTAATGCAGACTTTCGATTCTATGGTACACTGTTCCAACTCCTCGTGTCTTTTTTAGTCTAAGAGCACTAGGGTCTAAACCCTATGGTCGTTGCTCACGATCCTAAGGTACTCAGTCTTTTAGAAGGTCATGACCTAGGCCATTACCTAGATGTTCTAACTCTAGCGCTCTAGTTCTAGCTCTATGAGGATAAACACGTTTTATAGGGAGAACACAATCAATCGTTTGAAGCTAAACATACTATAACATGCATTCATACAAGTTCAACAGGGAGAGATCCATCAATTTCTCGAAGCACAGACAAAAATAGCACATCCTCCTTTCTAACACAGTGGAAAGACATTAAAGTCAGCATGCATAATAAATTCTCATCCTAGGGGCATTTCGATAATTTCTGTGTATTTTCATTATAAAAATGACTTTCTAAGGTCCTAAACATGCATATTTTAACCATCTAAGATAAGATATGCTCGCATGCTAGCATGTTCTAGTGATCCCTACAAGTATTACTTGAGAAAGGTCTGAATGACTACTTATATGGATGACGTATGCATTCCCAAGCTAGCTTTTCCACACGTTAAGAAGCTCCAAAATTTCTTAAGTTTCTCAGGAAGGACCTTATCAAGTCATAATAAGGATAGTAACAAAGTTAGGAGGGATTATGCATACTACGCTCGTGACATGTGGCATGCTCTCATTTGCACGTTCTCCTACCACATCTCAGGTTCGATCTCTCGTGGGCATACAATTTTTTTAAATTTTTTTTTGTCATTGCGGGTCATCGGTCACATCGACAGAAATGGGTCGGATCCTCCCTGTAATAGCCCAAAAAAAAAATAATAAATAAACCAATAAAAATAATTATAAAAAAATATATACTTCAAAATAATAAAAATAATAAAAATTCATAATTAAATAACTATAAAAATAAAATTTACCCACCACCCTCCTCCACTAATACATATTTTCTATTATTTTCAACGAGCGAAAATAACTACTTTCTCAACATTTTCGTTTAAACTAAAATATTTGAAGAACAGGGCATCACAGATGGCCGCAAGAAGTAACTACTTTCTCAACATTTTCTTTAAACAATGCTACACTTACAATCAAAATAAACTAAAATAAACAATGAATTAGTCAAACGAAGAGGGAAGTTCTTGCAAGCTACCAATAGAGATGTTTACCCGGCGAGGATGGAGACGCCTTCCATTTCATTCCTCGTCTCGGCCCAGTTTCTAATTTATTTTTATTTTTTAATATAATCTTTATTAAATAAATTGTAAAAAAAATTCTAATAAATCAATATATTTCGTAACCAAACCCATATATAATGTTGTACCATCTAATATCTAAAATTTCAACTTTTAAGATTACAACATAGTTCTTAATAATTTAAAAAAATCTACAATTGAGTTTAAATATATAATTATAGTCTCAAAATTAACTAATTCATTTTTTTTAATATAGCCAACAAGAATATATATATATTAAGTGGGGATGGGCCGAGAATTGGGTGAGGATGGGGATAGAGAATATAATCCCATCCCTACCCCATTTATTTAACGGGGAAAATGTTTCACTCTCTTCCTGTCTAAATAGGAAACTCCCTTTCCATTTGGGTCTAAATAGGAAATTCCCTTTCCGTTTGGGTTGGAACCCATTTCCGTAAGTAAAATAGATATCTCAAATTACGAACAACAGTAACGATAAAAAAGAACAGAACACAACTAGATGATATCCTGTCAAATATCAATATACCATAAAAAGTAATATTACTAATGATAATATAATATTAAAATTATTAGTATTTTAAGGAACGTATGTGGACATAGACATTTGATAAAGTTTAGAAAACAAAAAGCTTCCCATCAAGTGGACGAACTAGTATTTATAAGTTTGTAGAAACTACCAAACCTTTTGACTTTCATACTTTTCTTTCATTATGATGTTGATTATGGGAATAACTCAAACAAATTTTAAAGAAATTTCGAAGGCAAAGCTAAGGAAACTGTCAAAGCTAAGGAACTGTCAACAAAATGCACCCACACGCATTTATGTCTTAAATTTGAAAGAGCCCATGCGTTTGCTTTGAGTTTATTTCACCCGTCATCTTGTCATGGCTTTGTGGTAAAAGTGTGTACGACAAGCTGAACAAATTTTTTAATCTCTTTTTCAATCTAAATAGGGAGCGTTATATTCTTTCAAAATTATGCATTTTTTTCAGGTGTTTGGATGAATTGGTGGAAATAATAGAAGGTAAGAAATTCAAGGACCAATTTTTTTCTACTTCCAATTTTCTATAATGTGGATCATGTACGAAAACAAACCAGAAATTTTGGAGAAACATTGACCAAACATCAAGCTTATCTCAAGATGAAAATCTAAATTTATTAGGAAGCTTTAACTACGGCTGCTAACTTGCATGGTTGGCATCTCAGACCTAAGTATATATTCTTAATATTAAAGGATTAATTGGACTTGTCATTTTTAACTTTAATTATGTGGTTAACAAGGTATGACCTAAATGAAGCTAATTTTATTCAAGACATTGTTAAAGAAGCATTGTCTATATTAAAACGTACTTGCACACCCATATATCTAGAAAGTACAAAGTTACACTCCCAGCCACAACTAAAATGTTCTTATACTAATTGTTGTACCCTAACACCACAACGAAAATGTTTTGATACTAATGTTGTACCCAAATGTGAAAATCAAAATGCTCTGATACAACTTGTGCCCTACTGCCACAACCAAAAAACGCATACTCAATTGTTGTAGTCGAAGCTACAACCAAAGTGCTATGATACCAATTGTTGTACCCAAAGCTTTGATACCACTTGTTGTAGCCAAAATGCCACAACAAAAAAAGTTCTGATACCCAATTGTTGTAGCATAGGCGGAAGCAAGATCGATTACACTTACACACCCACAAACAGAAACTAAACAAAGAGACACAAAAATTTATGTGGTTCGGAGAGAAGAAATTTTCCTACATACAGGGGTGGTAGCCAATCTCACTATAACCAAAGTGTTTAAAGTGTATCTCTCACATTCTCACACTACATACAAAATGACAATGACACTACATTACTCACAACTCCACATGACTCCACACATAAAAACAATGTTATACCGGCCTTTACATAGGCATAACAATACTAATTCTTGAACCAAATAAATGAGACTAGTAATAAATATGATTATGAACTAAATGAGAGTTTGTATCGTTCATTTACTATAGAAGTTTTCAGTAAATTTATTAGAGGAATGTGTCCAATAAAAATTGTTTGTTCTTTTGCATATCCTACTGGTTTTCCAAATGAATAGTGCGAATTAATAACCAAGATAAATAAAAATATTAATTAAAAGGATTATAAACTAAATGAAATTTAATTACCAAAATAAATGAGAATTATAACGAACAATTTACAACATATCACCATCACTGCCGCCATCCTCCGTCATCATCACTTCATCATTCACCAACCTCTCATTAGAACTCTCAATTCCAAGGCTTTTAATACACGATATCAACCAGTCGACGCCGCTGCAAGCGTTGTCGATTAACCAACCCCATTCGAGTCCTTCCTCGCTGCGAACAACCAGGAAGGAAGAGGAATATGATACATACAGATCTTCAAAAAAAAAAAATGCAATATGAATAAAGAAAAATAAAATAGGAAGAGATGAACCTGCTTGTTTAATATTATATCATCAACGTTGTCTCGACTTTTGGCCAAAGATTCACAACCAATGGCATCCAATTCTTGTATACACATAGGGAGGTTTGGAATTTCTTGAAGAAACATGTCATTCCTTATTCGGAGATTCTTTAAGGACAAAAACTTAGGGAGACATGAGAATTTGTTACCCGACAAAAATAGAGAAGATAAGAAAGGGGTGACTTCACATAAAGCTTTCAAAAAATCAGTATTTGATATGGTGCAGTTTTCAAGAACCAAGTAATGGTGTTCATAAAACATAGGCTCCCTTTTGAAACTGCTAAATGAGGAAATTCTGAACTCGACAAAGTTTCCATGATTTGAAGAAGAGCATGTTGGATGGATAGTTGAGTCCCAAGTGAGGGGTAGCATTTCAAATCTAGAACACCCACCAAGGCTAAGTTCTCGAAGATTGTGTAACAAATAAATGGTATTAGGAATGGAAATGAGGTTTGTACAACCGTGAAGGTCTAAATCAAAGAGCGCTGTAAGGTACCTAATTGAGGAAGGAAGCTCCTTTATGGCTGTAAAACTCAAATCCAACCGTACTAAAGATTTCATGTTTTCAGCAATTTCTGGAAACATTTCAAGCTTACAGCACCCAGAGAGATATAAATATTTAAGGGACTTTAATTCGAGGTAGCTTGGAAGCATTTCAAGTTTGGTACATCCTCTAAAGTCCAACTTAATCAGACTATCCAAAGATCCAATAGACTCGTGAATCACTCTTAAATTTGTGCAGTTATTGAGATACAATGTTTCAAGGCTTGATACTGCAGAGAAGTCGGGAAGTTCCTCAAGTTTATTGCAATAAGAGAGATTCAAAACTTTAAGAGACTTCAACATGAAGTAGCTTGGAAGCTTTTTAAGGTTTGAACAATGATTAAGGTCTAAGGTAATAAGCTTACCAAGAGAAGCAACTGTTGTCGGAATTATTCTTAAAATTGTGCAGTGGCTAAGATACAATTCTTCCATGCTTGATGATGCAGAGAAGTCCGGAATTTCCTCTAATGAAGCAGAGTAACTAAGATCAATGAGCTTCAACCTTTTACAATCCTGAAATACATGGAAAAGAAAAAGAAAAAAAAAAAGTAAATAGTGATCGGATCAATTTTTTTAAAAGAAAATCTTCCAATCACAAAAATAGAAAGATAATTACCGTAAATCCTTTCTCAAAATTTCTGATGAGACTATGTGGTAAACTTAATCCGACAAGATTTTTCGTAATAAAGCAGGACGGCAAAGATTTCTGAGTAAATCCATGCCACGTAATCCATTTTAAGTTAGGCGGTAGATATTCAAGATTTGTAAAAAAACTTGCATTTCGAACCATAAGTAATTCCAGATTTTTCATGTTTTTAAAAGCTCGTGGATCCACGTCCAAACTTTTGGGATTTGGCAAGTCTAATTTTATGCCTCTAACTGCATCCGTTCCCTGCAAACTCGTAAATTTAACAATTTAATATTACTTATAACTTACTTTGACAAACATTAGTCTATCACCAAACATTGAAAACAAGTAAAATAAACAAAGTATGGGCTAAGTGTTACTCACGGAATTATCCATGAACACCTTCAGAACATCTTCTTTCAACCACAATCTACTCCTTTTTCCCGGCTTAGAAGATTCACTATTGATTATTGTATGACCCATTTGTTGTATTAAATCATGCATTTCCACCTTATCATTTTCAACCATAATAAGTGAAAGATCATCAAGGACGGTAAGTCCATAATCTGAATTGAGATGACATGCGTTTAAAGTATACTTAACGTAGTCAATTTTTTCTCCCACTAAGAAACAAGAAATATCAAGGAAAATCTCCTTTTCTTTTTCTTCAAGCTCATCAAAACTTTTTTGAAGAATATCTTTGATGCCTATTTTCAAAGAGTTTTCAAATTCATCTAATATGCTTCTCCATTTTGTTTGGTCGTTTCTTTTATAAAGAAAAGAACCCAAAACAACCAGAGCCAAAGGATGACCCTTACAATAACTTGTAGCACGTTCGGAAAGGTCTGAGTAATCACTTGGTGGATGACTTTTCTTAAAAGCATGCCAACTAAAAAGTTTAAGGGCGTCGTCGTGATTCATTCCTCGAATACCATACATTTGATCAAATTCATGGATAGAAAGTAAACGTTTGGCAATTGTTGTCACAATGATTTTAGTACCAGGACCAAACCAATCACGCCCACCAACCAATGCTTCTAACTGCTCAAGCTTATCCACATCATCAAGAGCTATAAGAACTTTCTTTGAACGAAGTCTATTCCTTATGATGTTGATTCCTCTATAAAGATTGCCAACCTTCAAATCTTCCTTTAAGATCTCATGGAGTAGGTGCTCCTGTAGCTGAACGAGGCCATTGAATTGCTTTGATGCTTCCCTAACTTTTGATAGAAAGCAGCCAGCTTCAAATTGGTAAGCTATTTTGTTGTATAAAGCTTTAGCCAAGGTGGTCTTACCTATGCCACCAATCCCATATATCCCCACCATGTACACGCCATTACTAGGTTCATGTTGTGTCCAATAATGGGAGTGAAACCTCATATTTTCTAATTGAGACTTAATTCCAACTAGATATTTTCCTGTATATAAGGGCGTGCAAGTGCGATTTAATATAGACAACACTTTTTTAACAATGTCTTGAATAAGTTCAGCTTCCTTCCTGTTGTTAAGCATGTAATCATATTAAAATTAAAAATGAAAAACATTCTATAAAGAAATAAACAAGTACTTAAATGAATCTTATAAAGATTAGGAATAAATACCTAGTTCCAAGATCCCATCCAGACAAGTTGGCAGCATTAGTTAAAGCTTCCCTCCAAATTTGGATTTTTTTTTCGAACTTAGCTTGATGTGTGACTAATGCTTCTCCAAAACTTCCTGTTTGCTTTCGTATATCTAATGGATCCACCTTATAGAAAATTGGCCAAACTATTTGGCCCTTGCATTTTTTACACTCGATTATTTTTACCAATTCATCCAGACACCAAGAAGAAGATGCATAATTTTCAGAGAATATAACAATAGAAATCAAAGCTCCCTCTATAGATCGGAAAAGGGATTCAGAAATTTTCTCACCCCTGTTGAGCTTGTCATCAATGAAGACATTGACTCCCTTTTGCCTTAAAGCCATGTCAAGATGACTGATGAAACTGGATCGAGTATCCTCTCCTCTAAAACTCAAAAACACATCATAACTGCACTCAAAATTTGAAAACAAAGGGGATAATTCCTCCATAGCAACGAAGAACCCCAATTTGGAAAATGTGGGAGAAACACTTAAATTTAGACCGTTTTGATTGAAATTTGTTTGGGTGAAATTGTAATGATACAAGTAGTAGACATAATAAAAGTGCTGGTGAAATTTCTCGACGGTTTCTTGGCTTTGCCTTTTGAAGTTCTTTGATATATTATTAGAAATTTGGACTCCACCATAAGTGATCAAACAGAAGCATGAAAGTCAAAAAGATTGGAAGTTTCTGTGAAATTATTGATAAGAGATGGTCTTAATAAACTATCAAAGGTATTTATATCCATCTATATTTTAATCTCGTCCCCTTTGGGATTAAAAAAAAAAGAAGGAAACAAACAACATTATAATAATTTGCTTATTGATTCTGAGAAGAAAAGAATTCCATTTTAATTTATACCAAAATGATCCATTTTTACTTAGTTGAATCAGTCTACGATGAAAGATACTTTTTTTCATACGTCTGTTATTCAACTTATGTCGGCAATTTTTTATGTGAATTCAGCGGGTCATCCTATCCTTCCTATGGATTCCCCCACCGACCAAGTGACACACCAACCATGCCCCTTCCTTTTCTCCTATCATCAAATCCACTTCTTCCCTTTATTTTTTTTTTTTTTTGTCTTTTGTCTTTCATCCTTCCGTTGTTCATCCTATACAAGTGAGTGAAAACTCGTTCTCTCTAATTCAAAAAAGAAAAGAGGGGCCGATTGAGGTGGAGGAGGCCTATGCTAAAGCTAGAAAAAAAAGGATAGTTAAGGTTACAAAGTCAAGTCAACTGGTTAAAGAAAGAAAGTTCAACTATGAAATCACTTAGCCAAATGAATTAATAAGTAGTAGGTAGTGAGGCGTTGGTACAGAGTTGCATCAACCGTAGAATATACACTAAGTGACAAACTGAATCTCTTTTTCTATTCTATTGACTTACCCACCCTATTTCACAACTAATTGATTGAGCAACTAGTAGTTGCCTAAATAGGAATAGTTTTTATTGGATCCCTATTATAAGGAAAATAATGATAGTACAAGGACAAAAATAAACCTTTTTAATTAAAGACACCAAAATCAACTCGGATAACTAAAATAATATTTAATCCATATAATTGCCTCAACAACGTACTAATAAAATATGTTAAAAATATCTTAAACTCAAAACTTTACCATATTATTTTGATTGAATTCTAGAAAGTAGTTCTAAAGTTTGAGCTTTGTATAAATACATAAACTTTCAAAATTATTTTAATAACCTTAATCTTAATTTTTTTTTTTATTTTTTTATTTTTTTTTATCATTAGTATATGATGAAGACTGTAATATTTTGTTTCAAAATTGTCTTCAAACGTGTAAATTTTGCATTTATACTCTTAACCTTAAAAAAAAAAAAAAAAAAAAATACTTTCTGTATTTAACTATTCATCATTTTATTATATTTAGAGGGGAGATTTTAATTTTGTAACTTCGTGAGATTTTGTGGAATTTTATACTTTAAATTGATTTTTTTTTTCTTTTTTCAAATAAATATAATTTTAAAGAAACGGATTATTTGAATGTTAAAATTTCTTGTATTTATATTTAGACATACTTACTTTATTTTACTTGAATATTTGAAGAAGAAGTGAAAAATGGAAGAGGCAATAGAGTGTAGATTAACATTTTACATTCATATGTTAGCCGTTAGAATATATTTTTTTTAAAGGTTTATGTGTATTAATAAGAATATTTTTATTAAAAAATTAAAAGAGTATTAATAGTACTCGTTGGATACTGGCTTTTGACTAATTGAAGGGGCCTTTCGGATTTCCTAAAGGCAAAATAGATATTGTTTCGGTTCGTCATTTTATCACATATGGATTTGACAAAATGTGTTCCATAAAATTTTTGGACGATTTCCTTAACTTTGTCTTTTTATTTTTTATTAGAAATTTCACATTCCACATGACTTAACAGAAACATCAAAAGTCAATAAGCTTGGAAGTTTGGGAGAAATTATTTATAATAGTTAATTAATATGTATCGTTAGAGCTTATAATTGTAAGTCTATAAGATTTTGTTGCAAATTCCTAATAACATTAAAATGATCAAGTTTGTGGTACGAAAAATAAAATTTGAAATATTTAAATTAATATGTAATATATATTACAAATAAAATATATGGAAGATATGTATGTATATATATTTATTATATCATATATATTAAATATTATTGAATGTTATTACAAGTGAATGAATTATTTATATCATAGTTACATAAAGATTCAAATGAACTAGATGTACATCTAGAAGATTAAGTACTTTATAAGTATAATTTGAATTTAACAAATATTCCAAACTAGAAAATTTTCTTCAAAATTTGTGTGAATTTTCTTTCAATCCGCTAATAAGATCTTGGGATAAAGATTTGACTCACTATAACACAATTTTTTTTGAAATTTCACCGTAACGATCACGATATAATTTAAATGATAGGTTTGATTAAGAGACCCATATTTTGATTCAAAATTGTGTAGAAGTAATGATCATTTGTTTTGTGGTGAATAATTCATTCTTATTTTGGTGCATTTGGGCTAACCCTGTGTCCCTCACTCGTACAAAATACATCAAAATTAATGCTCATTTCGTTTGAGATTAAGTCATAAAAGGTCTACTTAGTAAGTTTTAACTAATATGTTTATAATTAACATTTGGTTAGTTTGGAAAAAAATTAAAATTTAATCTCTAGAGTTTAAAATAATAATATCTTTATTATTGGATAAAATCTCATAAATAGTCTCTTTGGTGTAATAAAACGAATGGTTAAACAAAATCTTGTATGGTTAGTTCTTAAATTTTTTGAATCATTTTATCTTTAAACGTCTTTATCAAGAAAAGAAATCAGCATTCACCACACTAACAAAAGAAATCTCCTTCGACGAACTCATTATGAACATCTCAGATGAAAATAATCACTTAGTGGATGATATTCTTTCTTCGAAGAAGCATGTCTACTAAAAAGCTTCACTCGGCCAAGAAAACCTACTCAAGTAAAAGCTTTAAGACCACGAGCCCAGTAAGGTTTCCAATTGATGAAGGTAGCTCTTGTTGGAAATAGTCCACGGTCAAAATATGTCAAGAAAAATAAAGAGAAAGAAAAGAACAATGTGAGGGGAGAGATCTTGTGGAACAAAGAACCTCAAGCATTTAGCTTCTCAATTCGCTTTGTTGGTGTAAAAAAGCATACCTCTCATGAACTCATTTATAGAGGAGAAAACTCTAACTAGCTTCCTAAACTTTTTACTCAAGTTAAAAGAACAACTAATGATCTTCCTAATTAACACATAAAACTTGGTTCACAATTTTTGGAAACATTTCATCACAGTAAAACTCAAATCTAACGACTCTAAAGATTTCATGTTTTCAGCAATATTTGGGAACATTTCAAGTTTCCAGCAGCTAGAGAGATAAATATTTAAGGGACTTTAACCCGAGGTAGTTGATATGAATTCAACTATTGACCCTTTGCATGTACCTGAATGACCAATTACAAGAAGCAAGGCTAAGAAGATACAAGAGGCCTATACATTGCATCTTCAAAGGCTAGTTATTGTACAAGTTGAAACAAAGACTTTTGAGCCCAAAAATTTTTATAACATTAACATATCAAATCAAGAAAATAATAGAGTGGCTGACATTGGAAAGTGATTAGAAGACTTTGCTTTGATAGTTGAACTACCAATTAAGACAATTTATGTTTGCCTTATTTTCTTCAATTTGTATTTACAAGCTTTTATTGGTAGTGTTGAGTTATGGAGTCTGCTCCCTGTATTTATAGCTTGGTCAACGCTATATCCGGTAAAGCTATATTTGGTAAAGCCATATATGGTAAAACTATATCCGGTAAAGCTATATATGATAAATAGCTATATATAGTAGATGGTTAAATCTGGTAAAGCTATATTTAGTAGACTGAATCATATATATATCCCGTCCAATAAAGCTTTGAAAATGTACTTTCTATTCTCTGTACTCTCTCTTGTTGTACATACCTGAAATCATCAATAAAAAAATCCTTTTAGCCAGAGTTCTCCTTGCAATTTTCTCTATCCTTTTCTTTGTGTTCATCTAGATCGAGCGTCTGCGTTGTTGTGCGATCCTAACAACTGGTATCAGAGCAAGGCAAAATTCACCACGATCTGTGAAGATGGAAAGTTCAAAGATTGGAATTGAGAAGTTCGATGGATCCGATTTCGGTTTCTGGAAGATGCAGATTGAAGATTATCTGTACTAGAAAGATCTTCACGAACCTCTGTTGGGGGTGAAGCCGGATACCATGACCACGGAACAGTGGAAGCTCAAGGATCGACAAGCCTTAGGGATGATCCGGTTGACGCTATCCAGAAACGTGGCGTTTAACATCATCAAGGAGAAGACAACGTCAGATCTGATGAAGGCGCTGTCAAATATGTATGAAAATCCGTCGGCTATGAACAAGGTGTATTTGATGCGTAGATTGTTCAATCTACAGATGTCTGAAGGTGGACGTGTTGCGGATCATATAAATGAATTCAATATGATCATAAGTCAACTGGGTTCGGTGGAAATTAATTTTGAAGATGAAATTAAAGCGTTGATTTTGATGTCATCCTTACCCGAGTCATGGGATACTGTTATTGCCGCAATCAGCAGTTCCCGAGGATCTGATAAACTGAAGTTTGATGAAATTCGAGATGTAGTTCTCAACGAAAGTATTCGCAAACGAAAAACTGGAGATTCATCAGACAATGCTCTCAGTGTTGATCGAAGGGGAAGAAGCAAATCAAAGAGCTCAAACAAACATGGGCATTCAAAATCAAAGAATCGGAGAAAATCTCCAAACAAACCCAACGTAACGTGTTGGAGCTGTGGGGGAAAAGGACACTTTCGGACAGATTGTACAAAACTAAAGAAGAAGCAGAATCATAAATCTGAAGATGATGATGATTCTATATACACAACAGAAGATGTTGAGGACGTTTTAATCCTTAGTGTGGATAGCCCAGCTGAATTCTGGATTTTGGATTCAGGTGCATCGTTCCATTCGTCTCCAAGTAAGGAATTGTTTCGAAATTTCAAATCAGGAAATTTCGGAAAGGTGTATCTTGCCGACAACAAAACCTTGGAGATTGAAGGAATGGGAGATGTCTCCATACAAACTCCAGCAGGAAATCTATGGACATTACAAGATGTCAGATACATTCCTAGTCTCAAGAAGAACCTGATCTCTATTGGTCAGTTGGATAGCACAGGCTATGCAGCAGAGTTTAGAAAGAGTTCCTGGAAGATTGTGAAAGGTGCCATGGTTGTTGCGCGTGGCACAAAATCCGGAACCTTATACACTACTGCAGAGTGTATAAACATGACTGTTGCTGCTGAGAGTGCTTCCAATTCAAGTCTATGGCACAATAGACTTGGACATATGAGCGTCAAAGGAATGAAGATGCTGACTGCGAAAGGAGCTTTAGAAGGCTTAAAATTTGTTGATATGGTGTGAGAGCTACGTTATGGGCAAACAGAAACGAGTTAGTTTCATAAAGGCTGCCAGAGAATCGAAGAAAGTGCAGTTGGAAATGATTCATACAGATGTCTGGGGACCATCTCCAGTTTCATCACTTGGTGGATCAAGGTACTACGTCACCTTCATCGATGACTTTAGTAGGAAGGTATGGGTTTACTTTCTGAAACACAAGTCAGATGTGTTTACCACCTTCAAGAAGTGGAAAGCTGAAGATGAAAATCAGACCGGCTTGTAGATCAAATGCCTGAGGTCTGACAATGGAGGAGAGTACAACAAATTAGAGTTTATAACATTTTGTGCAGCTGAGGGAATTAGATTAATAAGAACAATTCCTGGTAAGGCAAGACAAAATGGTATTGCAGAAAGGATGAACAGAACATTGAATGAGCGAGTAAGAAGCATGAGGATTCATTCTGGATTGCCAAAGCATTCTGGGCTGATGCTGTGAACACAGCAGCATATTTGATTAATAGAGGACCGTCAGTACCCTTGAAGTTCAAATTGCCCGAAGAAGTATGGACAGGAAAAGAACTCAAGTACTCTCACTTAAGAACCTTTGGTTGTACTGCGTATGTTCATGTTGATCCAGAGAAGAGAGATAAGCTTGATGCTAAGGCTGTGAAATGCTACTTCATAGGTTATGGCTCTGACATGTTCGGGTTCAGGTTTTGGGATGAGAAAAATATGAAGATCCTAAGACACTGTGATGTGACCTTTTATGAAAATGTCATGTACAAGGACAGAGAGAAGATAAACTCTAAGACTACGAAGCAAGTGGAAGTTGAACTTGAGTGGCAAGAAAATTCACGCAGTGATGGTACAACAGAAGCTCAAGAAACTCCTGATCCTATTGCTGAAGAACCAGACGTGGAGCAAGTTGCACCTGAGCAGGTGTTGAGAAGATCATCCAGAACTACCAGAGCACCAGATAGATATTCAACCTCAATACATTATCTGTTGCTGACTGACGAAGGAGAACCAAAGTCCTTTGATGAGGCCCTACAAGTGGAAGATTCAACCAAGTGGGAGCAAGCCATGGATGATGAGATGAGCTCACTTGAAAGGAATAATACGTGGGTGCTGACTGAGTTGCCTACAGGAAAGAGAGCTCTGTTGAACAAATGGGTGTTCAAAATCAAGGTTGAACCAGATGGCAGAAGGAGGTTTAAGGCCCGGTTAGTAGTTAAAGGATGTTCACAAAGAAAAGGCATTGATTATGCCGAGATCTTTTCTCCAGTTGTGAAATTAACTACTATCCGAATTCTACTAAGTATTGTTGCATCGGAGAATTTGCACCTTGAGCAAATGAATGTAAAAACGGCATTTTTACATGGAGATCTAGATGAGGAGATCTATATGCAACAACCCGAAGGGTTTGCAGCTCCGGGCAAGGAGCACATGGTGTGTAAGCTCAATAAGAGCTTGTATGGACTGAAACAAGCACCGAGACAATGGTACAAGAAGTTCGACTCCTTCATGAGCAAGAGTAGTTTTCACAGAAGTGAAAAGGATCAGTGTTGCTACCTCAAGAAATACACTGATTCTTATGTGTTTCTACTCCTGTATGTGGATGATATACTAATTGCTGGATCAAGTATGAGGGAGATAAACCACCTGAAGGCAAGCTTGTCTTCAGTATTTGAGATGAAAGACTTAGGTGCAGCGAAGCAGATCCTTGGGATGAGGATTTCTCGAGATAGATCTGCTGGCACATTAAATCTATCCCAAGAACAGTACATTGAGAAGATGTTGTCCAAATTCAAGATGAATAACGCTAAACCCAGGACTACCCCCTTGGCAAATCATATTAAATTGTCAAAGGGGCAATCTCCCAAGACAGTTGAGGAACGTGAGCACATGGCATCAGTTCCATACGCTTTTGCAGTTGGGAGTTTGATGTATGCTATGGTCTGCACTAGACTTGACATAACACATGCAGTGGGAGTTGTTAGCAAGTATATGGCAAATCCAGGGAAGGAACATTGGGAAGCTGTGAAGTGGCTTCTGAGATATCTGAGAGGTACACCCAATACTACACTTTGTTATGGCAATGGCAAAGTAGTTCTGCAAGGTTTTGTGGATGTTGATCTGAGTGGAGATGTAGACTCCAGCAAGAGCACATCTGGGTATATCTACACTATAGATGGAACAGCAGTGAGTTGGATGTTCAAGCTTCAGAAATGCGTTGCTCTTTCATCTACTGAAGCTGAGTACGTGGCCATAGCTAAAGCTGGAAAGGAGATGATATGGATGACAGACTATCTAGAAGAATTAGGTCGAAAGCAGTGCAAGAAAATCCTTCATACAGATAGTCAGAATGCCATACAGTTGGTGAAAAACCCAGTCTATCATTCAAGGACAAAACACATTAGAAGACGGTACCATTTCACTTGCAGGTTAGTGGAAGAAGGCGATATGTGTTTGGAGAAGATAGAGGGTGCAAAGAATCCAGCAGACATGTTGACAAAATGTGTTGATGTTGGAAAATTAAGGTTATGCAAAGCCCTAATTGGTATGGTGTAGGATCAGTCTCCAAGTGGGAGAATTATTGAGTTATGGAGTCTGCTCCCTGTATTTATAGCTTGGTCAACGGCTATATCTGGTAAAGCCATATTTGGTAAAGCCGTATATGGTAAAGCTATATCCGGTAAAGCTATATATGGTAAATAGCTATATATAGTAGATGGTTAAATCTGGTAAAGCTATATTTAGTAGACTGAACCATATATATATCCCTTCCAGTAAAGCTTTGAAAATGTACTTTCTATTCTCTGTACTCTCTCTTGTTGTACATACCTGAAATCATCAATAAAAAAATTCTTTTAGCCAGAGTTCTCCTTGCAATTTTCTCTATCATTTTCTTTGTGTACATCTAGATCGAGCGTGTGCATTGTTGTACGATCCTAACAGGTAGTTGGCAGATAAATTTCGTTATATTTGGGTTATCTTGTTGGCCTATTTAAAGGCATGTAATATTCATGCTTAAGGATCATTGTTGAATACAAACAAAACCTTTGTGTTTTCTTGATATCTCTTTTGGTGTTATTCTTTTTCAAACCTTGCTTTAGGTTTGATGTTTAAACAAATTCATTGAATTAGTTTTGATCAAGCTAATTCTGGAGTGAGTCATCTTGGAATCTAAAAGTGACCATGTAGATTCCAAGTTCGATCTAAGAGTCATTCATCTTCTTACCAACTCTTGGTTGCAATCAATTCATTAAGTTAGTTTTTTTTTTTTTTTTGTGAACATTTGCAAGGATTCTAGAAGAACCTCTAGCTTTGCAAAATTCAGCATTGTTAGCGCTTATCATTTGGTATCAGAGCATTTTATCAACGTTCTTTGGCCGCTCTAGAGGTGAAATATCTTTAATGTTATTTTATTTTTCTATCAATTTTTTAGTCTCTCTCAAATTATTTAAAAAAAAAAGAAAAAAAATCAATTCGGAGAAAAAAAAAAGAAGGTATTATGTTCTTATTATTTATTTGAGTTTGTTCAAAAATTTTCAAGCTCTTGATCCTTGAGATACTAGTCTTAGCTTGTGAGAGTTGATCGTTGAATTGGTTATAATCAAGCTTAAATAAAGATTGGAGCAAAAAAAAAAAAAAACAGCCTTTACATTCTTGACCTAGTACCAAAAGCCTACCTTTAAGTGTTAAACACGGAGTGTCCCTGAGTGAAATTTTTGTGAGAAGTGTGGAGAGGTCCCTGTTACTAATAACAAAATGTCACATAATGGAGAAGGAGTACCACCAGTACTAGATCTTAATACAACCATTCTTCAAGCAATTCAAGGTATGATGGAAATGATGATGGAAGATAGACAAGAAAGAAGGGCACAACAACAAAGACAAGAACAAGCATTACAAGAAGATGAAGGTATAGTTGTACAAGAAAAACAAGTTGAAGGAAGATGGAGAGGAAGAAATAACCATGCAAATATTATGCAACCTAGAAGGATGGAAAGAGTACATGAAGATAGAGATGAGGGAGTTAAACTCAAAATCCCACCCTTTTGAGGAACGGCAGATTCTGAGGCATACTTGCAATGAGAAAGAAAGATAGAGCATGTGTTTGATTGCAATACCTATAGTAAAAATAAGAAGATGAGACTTGCTATTGCCGAATTTACCAATCATGCCGGTGATTGGTACCAACATCTTAAATCCAAGAGTAGAAGAAAAGAGGAGGATCCAATAGAGACTTGGGAAGAACTTAAATAACCATGAGAAAAAGGTATGTTCCGAAACATTATGAAAGAAATTTGAAAACTAAATTGCAAGGTTTGAGGCAAGGAACAAAAAGTGTTGCTAAATATTATCAAGAGATGGAGAATATGATGGAAAGAGCAAACATTAGAGAAGAAGAAGAAGATACCATGTCTAGATTCCTTGGAGGTTTAAATCGAGAAATTGTTCATCTTGTTGAAAGAAATCCACCACCATATCTGAAAGACATGTATCATTGTGCTATCAAAATTGAAGACCAATTAAAGGAAGATAAAGAGCATTAAAAAAGGTACACATCACGAACTAACACTTTTTCAAATTATAAAACTTGGAACAATGATAGTTTTGTGAATAGAAATGAATTAATGACACCAAAAGAAAAGTTTGTGGCTGCTAAAAGAGTGGAGGCTGAGAGTTCGAATGGTAAAAAGAATGAAGCTTCAAAGACGGTAAAGGAAAAGTCTAGTTCTATTCAATGTTGGAAGTGCAAAGGGTTTGGACACATGAGCAAAGAGTGTGTTAATAAAAGTGTTATGGTGATAAGGAATGGTAAACTTGATTCAGATGATGAATGTGAGGAAAATGATTCACAGCTTGCAGAAGAAATTGCAACATCTGATGATGAGTATGTTGAAGAAGATAATTCCATATCTTTGATCACAAGGAGGGTACTCAATGTTCAAATGAAGGAAGAGAAATTTGAAGATCAAAGGGAAAACTTGTTCCACACAAGATGTTTGATCAAAGGAAACCCATGCAGCTTGGTGACTGATAGTGGAAGTTGCACAAATGTGGTAAGCAGTTTCCTTGTAAAAAGACTTCAACTTTCTATCCATCCCCATCCAAAACCATACAAACTTCAATGGTTGACAAACAAAGAAGAAATTAAGGTGAACTCTCAAGCTATTATTTCTTTTACTCTTGGAAGATATAAAGATGAAGTTTTTTGTGAAGTCGCACCAACAAATGCGGGGGGACATATTGTTTGGCCGACCTTGGCAATATGATTGAAAGGTAACAATTGATGGTTTGATGAACAAGTATACTTTTACTTTGTGTGGGAAGAAATTTACCTTACTTCCATTGTCTCCATATGAAGTACATTGTGACCAATTGAAATTAGAAAAGAAAAGAAAAGAATATGAAGAAGAATAGTGGAGAGAAGAAACTAAGGTAAGAGAAAGATAAGAGTGAAAAAGAAAAAAAGAGAGAAAAGTGAGGGGCAAAGATGAGTGAAAACCAAGAAACAAAACAAAAAGTGATTTTATGGAAAAAAGAGAAAATGTTAGTTGGTTATAATACAGGGAGAAATGAGGAATATGTTAGCCCAAGAACCAAAATTTGTACTTATGTGCGAAGGAATGTGTTTAGCAATAGAACCAAAAACTGATAATACTTTGCCAAGTGCTTTTAAGTCTCTTTTGTAGGAATTCAATGACATGTTTCCATATGAATATGCATGTACGGGGTTACCCCCTCTACCCCTCTAAGAGGGATTGAACACCAAATTGAATTTGTGCCTCGGGCAACTCTTCCAAATATGGCTGCCTATAGGACCAATCCCACAGAGACTAAGGAGATTCAGAGACATGTGGAAGAGCTCATGGATAAAGGATATGTTAGAGAAAGCATGAGTCCTTGTTTGGTTCCTGTGATTTTGGTACCCAAGAAAGATGGCACGTGGAGAATGTGTGTTGATTATCGAGCCATCAACAAGATAACGGTAAAGTATCGACATCCTATTCCTAGATTAGATGACATGTAAGATGAATTATATGGTGCTAATTTGTTTTCAAAAATAGATCTTAAAAGTGGTTATCATCAAATTCCAATTAATGTGGGAGATGAGTGAAAAATGGCTTTCAAAACAAAGTTTGGGCTCTACGAGTGGCCCGTTATGCCATTTGGTCTTACAAATGCACCAAGTACTTTTATGAGGGAAAATTTGTTGTTGTATACTTTGATGATATTCTTGTTTACTCAAAAAACTTGAATGATCATATCTTGCACGTTAAGAAAATTTTGTTTAAACTTAGAGAAGAGAAGCTTTATGCCAACTTCAAAAAGTGCAGTTTTTGTCTAGACCAAGTCAACTTCCTAGAGTTCTTAGTTAGAAAGAAAGGAGTACAAGTTGATGAAGAAAAGGTAAAGGCTATTAGAGAATGGCCAACACCCACAAATGCAACCAAGATAAGATCTTTTCATGGTTTGGCTAGTTTCTATAGGAGATTCATTAAGGATTTCAGTAGCATAGCATCACCATTGAATGAACTTGTTAAAAAGCTTGTGAAGTTTGAATGGAAGGAAAAACAAGAAAATGCATTCAATGAACTAAAAGATAAATTAACCAATGCATCTTGTCTTGCTTTACCTAACTTTGATAAATCTTTTGAAATTGAATGTGATGCAAGTGGGATAGGCATAGGAGCTGTTTTAATGCAGGAAAAAAGGCCAATCATGTTCTTTAGTGAAAAGGTTAATGAAGCACAACTCGACTATCCCACTTATGACAAAGAGTTATATGCACTTGTGAGGGCTTTGTAAGTTTGGCAGCATTATTTGTGGCAAAAAGAGTTTGATATTCATACCAATCATGAAAGTTTGAAGCACCTCAAAAGCCAAACAAAGTTGAATAGGAGACATGCTAAATGGGTGGAATTCATTGAGATATTTCCTTACGTAATCCATTACAAAAAGGGGGAAGGATAATGTGGTCGCAGAGGCATTATCAACAAGGTATGCTTTATTTTCTTCCCTTACTGCAAAAATTCTTGGTTTTAAACACATGATTGAATTGTACAAAGTTGAAAAATCTAAATTTTATGATGTGTATATGCAATGTTTAGAAGGGAAACATGTGCAAGATCATATTGTGTTTGATAATATGCTTTTTAGGAAGGGTATACTTTGTATCCCTAAGTGTTCTATTCGAGAGTTGCTTGTGAAGGAGGCTCATGGGGGAGGACTTATGGGACATTTTGGAGAATTTAAAACATGTAGCATGTTGTGAGAACATTTTTATTGGTTGAAAATGAGGAAAGATGTGAACAAAGTATGCCAGCAATGTTTTAAATGTAAGGAGGCTAAGTCTAAGACCCAACCACATTGATATGAACCAAAAGACATCAATCATACAATATACTTCAATGAAAATGTGAAGAAAAGGTTGTCAACATTATCAAAAGATATTTCAATTCATGCCACATTAAAGAAGAATGAAGTTTGATTGTTATAAATTTTGGGTGTGTTACAATTTAGAGTAATTTAGAGTTATTGTATTTTAAGACTTTTTATTTGTTTTAGGTTACATTTACATAATGGCTAATTATGACCATTAAGTATGAATGTTACAACTCTTGGAATGTCTTTAGTAGTTTCATTTTTGAGGCTATATAAAGCCATGTATGTTGGATTTGTAAGTAGACTTGAAAAATATATTAAAAGAAGCATTTGTGTTTTTCTTTAGCCAATGACTAAATTTCTTTGCAATTCTATTTAGTTTAGGTTGCATGTAGAATCATTCAAGCTCGACATGATCAATTTTGCTTGTGGAGTGATTCGAATCTCAAACAAATGTTCTTGCATTGAGATATTTGATCAACAAGAATCATTCAAGCTATACATGATCGATCTTGCTTGTGGAGTGATTCGAATCTCAAACAATGTTCTCCTTACCTTGTTTATATTTTATGACATAAGGGAATATTTCAATAAATTCTAACCACTTAGCATGTCGTCTGTTGAGTTTATTTTGTACTCTCAAATGCTTTAAACTTTCATGATCCGTATGAATACTAAACTCCTTAGGCCAAAGATAATGTTGTCAAGTTTGCAATGCACGAACCAAAGCATAAAGCTCTTTGTCATAAGTTGGATACCTCAAAGATGCACCAGTCAACTTCTCACTAAAGAACATTAAAGGTCTTTAATTTTGCATTAATGTAGCACCTATCCCTACTCCACTAGCATCACATTCAATTTCAAAAGTAGACTCAAAATTAGGTAATGCAAGCAAGGGAGAAGAACTCAATTTTTCTTTCAAAGTATTAAAAGCAAGTTCTTGATCTTTTTCCCATATAAAGGATACATTTTTCTTAACAAGTTCATTCAAGGGTGAAGCAATTTTACTAAAATTCTTAATGAACCTACGGTAGAAACTTGCAAGACCATGAAAACTTCTTACCTCACTTACATTTTTAGGCGTAGACCAATCTTTTATAGCCTTCACTTTCTCCCCATCAACCTCAACACCATTAGATGAAACTACAAACCCAAGAAAGTTAATTTTTTCCATGCAAAACCTACATTTCTTTAAATTTATATACAAACATTCGTTTCTTAAAGTAGTCAAAATATTGCGTACATGGATACTATGATCATCTAAAGATTTAGAGTAAACAAGGATATCATCAAAATAAACAACCACAAACTTACCTAAGTATTCTCGTAAGACATGGTTCATTAGTCTCATGAATGTACTAGGAGCATTCATCTTTAGGAAGAATTATTAGTAGTTGCTTAACTTGAAAAGTTGAGACTAGTTGAGCTTTCTCCACTATAAATAGTTATGAAATGTATGCTATTTTCACAACAATAAAGAGAATTGAAACACATAAGTGCTTAAGGTTCCTACATTCAAAAGTTCTCTCCCCTCTAGTACCCGTTAGTCACAAAGAATAACTACGCAACATGATCGATAAAGATGAGTTTTAACTTACAGGCACGGGGCATGGGACAACATGAGTTTTAACTTACAAGCACAGGGCATATGGGACAATATGAGTTTAAACTTACAGGCACATGATCGATAAAGATGAGTTTTAACTTACAGGCACGGGAAATGGCAAAATGGCAAAATTGATGCAATTCTACCACAAGTTTAGTTGAGCTTTCTCCACTATAAATAGTTAGGAAATGTACGCTATTTTCACAACAATAAAGAGAATTGAAACACATAAGTGCTTAAGGTTCCTACATTCAAAAGTTCTCTCCCCTCTAGTACCCGTTAGTCACAAAGAGTAACTACGCAACATGATCGATAAAGATGAGTTTTAACTTACAGGCATGGGGCATGGGATAATATGAGTTTTAACTTACAGGCACAGGGCATATGGGACAATATGAGTTTTAACTTACAGGCACATGATTGATAAAGATGAGTTTTAACTTACAGGCACATGATCGATAAAGATGAGTTTTAACTTACAGGCACGGGAAATGGCAAAATGGCAAAATTGATGCAATTCTACCACAAGAATTGCTTGAAACTTAGAAATGAAAAAATGGCAAAATTGATGCAATTCTACTACAAGAATTGCTTGAAACTTAGAAATGACAAAATGGCAAAATGGCAAAATTGATAATTAGATTTCTAAGGGAAACGTCTCAATTTGAGATCTGAATTACATTCATCTATGAATATGTTTTTTATATTGGGTATTTATAGTCTTCCCACAAGAGATGGAAACTTAGGAATAACATAATGGCAAAATTGATGCAATTCTACTACAAGAATTGCTTGAAACTTATAAATGACAAAATGAAAAAATTGATGCAATTCTACCACAAGAATTACTTGAAACTTAGAAATGACAAAATAGCAAAATTGATGCTTCGATTTCTAAGGGATGAAACTTGTAAATGACAAAATGAAAAAATTGATGCAATTCTACCACAAGAATTTCTTGAAACTTAGAAATGACAAAATGGCAAAATTGATGCTTAGATTTCTAAGGGAAACGTCTCAATTTGATTTGAATTACATTCATCTACGAATCTGCTTTTTATATAACACATTGTGGGTATTTATAGTCTCTCCACAAAAGATGGTTGTGGCAGGAATTCAATCCCGAACCCCCTTAATCTCCACAAAATACGAAGTCAATTGAACCATTTGACCATTACATAATTTATGAGACTACAAATTGGACCATTTGACCAAAGAAATAATTTTTTCGCTACCAAGCAAAAATACCGCTCCATTTCAAAACTCAAAACTGCCTTAGAACGCAAGCAAAAACGCGCCGGTTTCAAAAAATTCGAATCTCAATCGTCGAGTTGGGGCATTCCCCACCCCAAGGGCAAGAAATAATTTTTTCGCTACCCAGCGAAAAAACCGTTGCATTTCAAAACCGCCCTAGAACGCAAGCGAAAACGTGTTGGTTTCGCAAAATTCAGCTCCAAACCATCGAGTTGGGGCATTCCCCACCCCAAGGGCAAGAAATAATTTTTTGCTACCGAGCAAAAATACCGCTCCATTTCAAAACTCAAAACCACCCTAGAACGCAAGCGAAAACGCGTCGGTTTATTAAAATTCAGCTCTCAGTCATCGAGTTGGGGCATTCCCCACCCCAAGGGCAAGAAATAATTTTTTTGCTACCGAGTGAAAAAATCGCTCCATTTCAAAACTTAAAACTGACCTAGAACGCCAGCGAAAATGCGCTGGTTTCACAAAATCGGCTCCCAACCATTGAGTTGAGGCATTCCCCACCCCAAGAGCAAGAAATAATTTTTTCGCTACCGAGCAAAAAAACCGCTCCATTTCTAAACTCAATACCGCCCTAGAACGCAAGTGAAAACGCGTCGGTTTCGCAAAATTTGGCTCCCAACCATCTAGTTGGGGCATTCCTGATAAGATAAGGAATCACTACAAGGAGAATAAGATTCGGATTACCTTGTTGATCGAATATCTCAAGGCAAGAACATTGTTTGAGATTCAAATCACTCCACAGGCAGAGATCGATCATGTCTAGCTTGAATGATTCTTGTTGATCAAATATCTCAACACAAGAACACTTGTTTGATATTCGAATCATTCCACAAGCAAGATTGATCATGTCGAGTTTGAATGATTCTACATGCAACCTAAACTACATAGAATTGAAAAGAAACTTAGTCATTGGCTAAAGAAAGCACAAATCTTCTTTTACTATATTTCCAAGTCTACTTACAAATACAACATACATGACTTCATATAGCCTCAAAATGAAACTACTAAAAACATTCGGATATGGAAATCACTACAAGGGGAGTAAGCTTCGAATTACCTTGTGATATGATAAGGAAATCAACTACAAGGGGAGTAAGATTCGGATTACCTTGTCGATTGAATATCTCAAGGCAAGAACATTGTTTGAGATTTGAATCACTCCACAAGCAAGATCGATCATGTCTAGCTTGAATGATTCTTGTTTATCAAATACCTCAACGCAAGAACACTTGATTGAGATTCGGATCACTCCACAAGCAAGGTTGATCATGTCGAGGTTGAATGATTCTTCATGCAACCTAAACTACATAAAATATTAAAGAAACTTAGTCATTGCCTAAGGAAAAGCACAAATGCTTCTTTTACTATATTTTCCAAATCTACCTACAAATGCAACATACATGGCTTTATATAACCTCAAAATGAAACTACTCAAGACATTCTAAGAGTTGTAACATTCATACTTAATGGCCACAATTAATCATTATGTAATTATGACCTAAAGTAAATTAAAAGTCTTAAAATACATTAATGAAATACAATAACTCTAAATTACTCTAAATTGTAATTCACCCAAAATTTATAACAATCAAACTTCATTCCTCTTCAATGTGGCATGAATTGTAATATCTTTTGATAATTTTGACAACATTTTCTTCACATCTTCTATAACAACCCAAAATTTTCTACTTAATTTAAGGTCGCTACGGTATACGTACCATAAACATTGAATGCGGAAGACTTCATTTAAATTCCATAAAACATAACCTTTAACTTAAAAACACAGCCATGAACTTACGTGTTTCGAAAACATCTTTAAAACGACACAACAAAAGACCAGAAATAAAATAAATAAGCCTTTAAGTTTAAAACATCCTATTCTACCCTAAGTCTAAGAAAATAAATACCACTATCCTATGCATGTGCCATGATATCAAGTTGCGATGCCGTCGTCAGCCGTACAAGAATGTCTTGCCTTAACCTGAAAAATGTAGTAGCACATGGCTTGAGTATTCAGTAAGTGGCCCAACTATTGGGGTTAAATGCAACAATCACATGCAATGAAATGATGGGACTTATTTTTTGTTTCGTTTCATTTCGTTCGTTTCGTTTCGTTTTCCCTACGGTGCTGTCCTAACGGGTAATCATGGACATGTACCATATACTCTACACACAGCCCATACGTGCGAGTATGGACTCACCAGCTAGTTCGCACGCCGCTGGGCCACTATCCTTATCCGGTGGGCATACTCTAGGAGCCCCTTATGTCGGGACCCGTTAAAACTAGAACCGTCACGGCAGCGCTATGCAATGCATAACAATCGTTGTCCTGCCATTGGATGTACGCGTCCATGCCCTCGTGACGGGATGGGGGTATCCCCCAGATGCATGAACACACATAATGCATGAGGTCCCCCTATTTCTACATTTATCTTTAATGACCATAACCCCCCTGTCACGTTCTAGGCTTCATGTCATTCTCATTTTCATTTCACATTTCATACATATTTCTATCGGGGTTATGGTTCCAGACAGTTTACCGTGTTTCATCTCATACAATTCATGCTGTTCACATTCACATATTCCATATAAACCATGTCATAATCATTCAAGGACCTCATATCGTTACATGCATTACACATCACATCAGACTATAAGCATACATAGCATACATTCACGTTCACACAACTACGTAGTTAAGCACAATAATCTAACATACAATTTATCATATCATAAACAAGTCATAACGTAAACACTTCATAGTCATATCGTTCTCTAACTTACCATAGTCTTAACATTCTTATACCTATCACAGATTTATCATTACGTAACGTACCTTAGTCATATCATCACAAGAACGTACCCTAACGCTATCGTTCTATCAATCTATCACAAACCTATCTCTTTCTACCCATAACCTAACCGTATTCTTTCATCAATCTCTCCTATCCAGCACTCCGATTTGTAACCTAACCTTAACGTTTCATGAACGTATCTTACTCCTATCGTTACATTTCATTTTGTGCATCCTTCTCGTATCCTATCTCAAACATATCTTTGAGCACATCGTACCATAATTATTATCATACAAACCACATATTATAACATAACATAACACATAGGAAGCATATCAATCCACAGACAATTCACACATATCAATATATATGACACGTGCAGAACCACAGGGCACGTGTCAACATCAAATATAACCATGCCGATAGTAAGGTCACTTACCTGGCTAGCTTAAGTCATTGTCACAAATATATCTTTAATGAAAGTTCGATTCCGTCATTTGAAATCCAAGTCAACCTATATGAGCTCATGACATCAGTTTCAAGTTTGAACTCTATAAAATAATTTCTCTAATTTACATTGGCGATCGTAAAATTCTGATATTTCGTGTTAGACAAAATTTAAAAGAACTCACTGCCCTCTCATATTTTCTGTTTTATTGTTAAATCCTGTTCAACAAATCTTTTCTCAATCTCCCTCCCTCTCTCTCTTATTATTTTCATTATGTAAATAGGTTTTTCAATTGTGTAAACAGATATTACTAGCCAATTGTAAGTACAATTGTAAGTTGATTGTTTGGCTAGGTTGATTGTTTGGCTAGGATCTTCTAGTTTATATATCTGCCAACTAAAATTTTATTGAATCTAACCTTATAACCTTATTTAGTATAACTTAAAATGCTTAACAAAAATTTAATCAATTGGATATGGGATCTGATTATTACGGGACCTGTTAAAATATGAAAGAAGATTTGATCCTAAATTAATTGCTTATAACTCTAACTACAAAAGAAGAAATCTGAGATTAAAATATGAAAGAAGATTTGATCCTAAATTAATTGCTTATAACCATAACTATAAAAGAAAAGGAAATATGAGATAGCTTAATGACTGACAAAAATCTCTAAATCTACAAAGCCCATTTTATTTCTCCTCAAATCTGACCATGGTTGTTTTTCCAGTTGGCGTAAGGATGGGTCGAGGAGAGATAATTGTGGGAAGGGATGAGAGGTTACCGGAGAAAAGTGGGGGAATATATATTTATATATATTTTTTTTTGTTAGTTTTAGTTTTAATTTTAATTTTAATTAATTTATTATTATTATTATTTTAACTATTTTTATAATTATTTTTATTTGTTTATTTGTTTATTTATTTTTGGTCTACTACATGTTCATTGAAGTATATTGTATGATTGATGTCTCTTGGTTCATATCATTCTCCACTTCTTCAAGAGAATTCGTCCTCGAACCTATTTGTGAAACTTTGCTGCAAAAAATAAGATATGGAAATATAAAGAACCTCACAACAATCTCTCACGTGTATACCCTCAAGGATTTTTTTAGGTCACTCTGTTTGCACTCATTTACACAAATGAAACTCTCATTCTCACCTCTCAAAATTTTAAATAGAGCAAATATTGAATTTTGAACTCTGGGTCAATTAGTAACTAAAAAAGATAAAAGTAAATAAAAATCAAATTGAAAAGAAATGCAAATGAAACATATATCCGATCTTGAGCTTGAAGCTCTGATACCAAATGATATTATCACAAGGCAAGAATATTGTTTGAGATTCGAATCACCCCACAAGCAAGCTAGATAATGTCTAACTTGAATGATTCTTGTTGATCAAATATCTCAAGACAAGAACACTTGATTGAGATTTGAATCACTCCCCAAGTAAGATTGATCATGTCGAGCTTGAATGATTCTACATGCAACCTAAACTACATAGAATTGCAAAGAAACTTAGTCATTGGCTAAAGAAAAGCACAAATGCTTTTTTTACTATATTTTCCAAGTCTACCTACAAATGCAACATACATGGCTTTATATAGCTTCAAAATGAAACTACTCAAGACATTCCAAGAGTTGTAACATTCATACTTAATGGTCATAATTAACCATTATGTAATTGTAACCTAAAGTAAATTAAAAGTCTTAAAATACATTAATGAAATACAATAACTCTAAATTACTCTAAATTGTAATCCACCCAAAATTTATAACAATAAAACTTCATTCCTCTTCAATGTGGTATAAATTGCAACATCTTTCGATAATTTTGACAACATTTTCTTCACATCTTTCTTGAAGTATATTGTATGATTGATGTCTCCTGGTTCATATCAATTCCCCACCCCAAAGGCCAGACGGGATTTTTTGCACGCATGCGAAAAAAATATTTCTTATCATTGTGGTGGGGAATGCCCAAATTTGATTGTCGGGAATCGAATTTCCGACACCAACGCGTTTTCGGTCACGTTCTGGAGCGGTTCCCAAATGTCGGCTCCTTGGGAGCAAGGTTTTTTGCGCATGCGAAAAAAATATTTCTCGACATTGTAGTGGGGAATGCCCCAATTCGATGGTTGGGAACTGAATTTGCGACACTAGTGCATTTTCATTCGCGTTCTGGGGCAGTTCCAAAATTTTGACTCCCCGAGAGTAGGGATTTTTCGAGCGCATGTGAAAAAAATATTTCTTGGCATTGAGATGGGGAATGCCCCAATTCAATGGTCGAGAACCGAATTTGCAACACCATCGCGTTTTCAGTCGCGTTCTAGGGAAGTTCCTAAATGTCGGCTCCCCTATAGTGGATTTTTCGCGTGCATGAAAAATATTTCTTGGCATTGCGGTGGGGATTGCCACAATTTGATTGTTGGGAGTCGAATTTGCGACACCGGCGCGTTTTCGGTCGCGTTCTAAGGCGAATCTGAAATATCACCTCCCCAAGAGCCGGAATTTTTCGCTCGTATAGGAAAAAAAAATTCTTGGCATTGTGGTGGGGAATGCCCCAATTCGATGGTCGGGAACCAAATTTGTAACACCACATGTTTTCGGTCGCATTATGGGGCAGTTCTAAAATGTCAGCAGCCTAGATGCTGGGATTTATCGCGCGCATGCGAAAAAAATATTTCTTGGCATTTTGGTACGGAATTCCCTAAATCGATGGTCGAAAACCGAATTTGCGACATCGGTGCGTTTTCGATCTCATTCCTTGGCAGTTCCGAAATGCATGCTACTAGGAGCCAGGATTTTCCACGCGCATGCGAAAAAAATATTTCTTGTTATTGTTGTTGGTAGTGCCCCAATTCAATGGTCGGTAACCGAATTTGCGACACCAGCGCGTTTTTAGTCGCATTGTAGGATGGTTCTGAAATGCCAGCTCCTCGGGAGCGGAATTTTTTGCGCGCATTCCAAAAAAATATTTCTTAGCATTTTGGTGGGAAATGCCCCAATTCGATGGTCGAGAATCGAATTTGCGAATTAGGGAATATGCGCTAAATATATATGATATAATTAACCGCATTTTTGTTTTATTTACAAATTGAATAAAAAGAGAGAATCGGAGATATTTAAATAAAATTTAAATATTTTAATCAATATGTGTCGGAATTGACTGAGATTGACATTTGAATCAATGTTACATATTAATTAAATTGTTTAATTAATCATTTAGTACTACTTTAATTTGAAATTAATCATATAAATTAATTGTTGAATTAAAATGGTTCACTTAAATGGAAAAATTCATGTTTGAGTGAGTGGAATTTTGAGTGTCAAAATTTGGTTTAACCAAACTTGAATGCTTGCCAAATAACCCCACAAATTTGAGTGTCAAAATTTGGTTTACTCAAACTTGCATGCTTGCCACGTAATCCTAGTGAATTTTGAGTTCAAAATTTGGTAATCTCAAATTTGCATGAACCTGCAAATATGACCCTATGAATAGAGTGATCAAGGTACATAAAAATTCTTCTTGAAAAAAGCTTGAGAAAGTCCCTCACAAATTTTCTCTTCACATATACTAAATCTCTTCCAAGTTTAGTCACTCACCGGATTCCACAATCCCATTTTAAGGTCGGAGAATAGTAGGGAAGACACTAGTGGTGGTTCGAAACTGGTTCGTGAGGAAAAATGAATTTGAACTACAAAAGTTTAGCACTCAAACTCCTTGGATTTTAATACGTATGAACATGGTAGTTAATTTACTATAATTGATGTTCTAAGAGTGCCTAAGATCCAAATTGCTTCCGCATGTGTTACAACAACACCATTAAAATTGTGGTGGGGAATGTTAGGATCGCACAACAACGCACACACTCGATCTAGATGAACACAAAGAACAGGATAGAGAAAATTGCAAGGAGAACTCTCGCTAAAAGGATTTTTTTTAATTGATGACTTCAGGTATGTACAACAAAGGAGAGTACAGAGAATAGAAAGTATATATTCAAAGTTCTACCGGACGGATATATATATATATATATATATATGGTTTAGTTTACTATATATAGCTTTACCAGATTTAGCTATCTACTATATATAGCTATTTACCATATATAGCTTTACCGGATATAGCTTTACCATATATAGCTTTACTATATATAGCTTTACCAAATATAGCTTTACCGGATATAACCGTTGACCAAGCTATAAATAAGGAGAAGGCTCCATAACCTAACAGGGAATGCCCCAATTCTATGCTCCAAAACCAAATTTGCGACACCGGCGCGTTTTCGGTCGTGTTCTGGGTCGATTCTGAAATGCCGGCTCCTCAAGAGCAGATTTTTTGTGTGCATGCAAAAAAAATATTTCTTGGCATTGTGGAGGGGAATGCCCCAATTCGATGGTTGGGAACTGAATTTATGACACTAGCGCTTTTTTGATCGTATTCTAGGGCATTTCGGAAATACCGGCTACCTGGGAGTGGATTTTTTGCGCGCATGTGAAAAAAAATATTTCTTGTCATTGTGGTAAGGAATGTCCCAATTCGAAGTTCTAGAACCGAATTTGTGACACTGGCGTGTTTTCGGTCGAGTTCTAGGGCGGTTTCGAAATGCAGGCTCTCTTGGAGTGGATTTTTCACGCGCATGAGAAAAAAATATTTCTTGGCATTTTGGTGGGGAATGCCCCAATTCGATGATTACAACAGAATTTGCGACATCGGCACGTTTTCGGTCGCGTTTTGGGGTGGTTCAAATATGCCGACTCCTCTAGAGCGAATTTTTCGCGCACATGCTAAAAAAATTTCTTGGCATTGTGGTGGGGAATGTTCTAATTCGATGGTCGGGAATCGAATTTGCAACACCAGCGCGTTTTTTATCTTGTTCTGGGGCGGTTCCGATATGCCAGCTCCCCAAGAGCGAATTTTTCGTGCACATGCAAAAAAAATATTTCTCGGCATTGTGGTGGGAAATGCCTCAATTCGATGGTAGGGAACCAAATTTGCGACATTAGTGCGTTTTCAGTCGCATTCTTGGGCAGTTCCAAAATGTCGACTCCCGAGAGCTAAGATTTTTCGCACGCATGTGAAAAAAATATTTCTTGGCATTGTGTGAGAAATGTGCCATTTCGATGTTCTGGAACAGAATTTGCGACACTGGCGCGTTTCCAGTCACGTTCTAAGGTAGTTCCGAAATGCAGGCTCTCCTCGAGCGGATTTTTCACGCGCATGAGAAAAAAATATTTCTTGGCATTTTGGTTCGGAATGCCCCAATTCGATGGTCGCAACCGAATTTGCGACACCGGCACATTTTCGGTGGCGTTCTGGGGCGGTTCCAATTTGTTGACTCCATGGAGCGATTTTTTCGCGCACATGCTAAAAAAATATTTCTTGGCATTGTGGTGGGGAATGCTCTAATTCGATGGTCGGGAACCGAATTTGCAACACCGGCGCGTTTTCGGTCGCATTCTGGGGCGGTTTCGATATGCCGGCTCCCCGGGACCAAATTTTTCGTGAGCAAACAAAAAAAATATTTCTCGGCATTGTGGTGGGGAATGCCCCAATTCGATGGTCGGGAATCGAATTTGTGACACCGGCGCGTTTTCAGTAGAATTATTGGGCGGTTCTAAAACGTTGGCTCCCGAGAGTAAGATTTTTCGCAAGCATACGAAAAAAATATTTCTTACCATTGTGGTGGGGAATGACCCAATTCGAAGTTCTGGAACTGAATTTGCGACACCTCTCATTTTCGGTCGCATTCTAGGGCGGTTCCGAAATGCAGGCTCCTCAGAATAATATTTTTTGCGTGTAAGTAAATAAAACTTATTGCTTGCCATTGTGGTGGACAATGCCCAAATTCGATGGTCAGGAACCAAATTTGTGACACCGGCATGTTTTCGGTCGCATTTTGGGGCAGTTTTGAAATGCCAGCAGTCAAGGAGCTGGGATTTATCGCGCGCATGCGAAAAAATATGTCGTGCCATTTTGGTGGGGAATGCCCCAATTCGATGGTCGAAAACCGAATTTGTGACACCAGCGCGTTTTCGGTCATGTTCTTGGGCGATTCCGAAAAGCCTGCTCCCTGGGAGTGGATTTTTCGCACACATGCGAAAAAAATATTTCTTGGCATTTTGGTGGGGAATGCCCCAATTCAAAGTCTGGAACCGAATTTCCGACACCAGCGCGTTCTGGTCGCGTTCTGGGGCGGTTTCGAAACGCCAGCTCGTGGGAGCCAGGATTTTGGGGTGCATGCGAAAAAAATATTTCTTGACATTGTGGTGGGGAATGCCCCAATTTGATGGTCGGGAATCGAATTTGCAACACTGGCACGTTTTCGATCGCATTCTGGGCCATGCCAAAATGCCGGTTCCCTGGAATTTGATTTTTCGCCCTTTCGAAAAAAATATGATATGTAGAAATCACTACAAGGTGAGTAAGATTCATATTATCTTCTCGTTCGAATATATCAAGGCAAGAATATTGTTTGAGATTCGAATTACTCCACAAGCAAGATCGATCATGTCTAGCTTGAATGATTCTTGTTGATCAAATATTTCTTGGCATTGTGGAGGGGAATGCCCCAATTCGATGGTTGGGAACTGAATTTACGACACCGGCGCTTTTTTTATTGTATTCTGGGGCGGTTCGAAAATACCGGCTACCTGAGAGCGGATTTTTCGCACGCATGCGAAAAAAAATATTTCTTGGCATTGTGGTGGGGAATGTCCCAATTTGAAGTTCTGGAACCGAATTTGTGATACTAGCGCATTTTCGGTCGTGTTCTAAGGCGGTTTCAAAATGCAGGATCTCTTGGAGCGGATTTTTCACACGCATGAGAAAAAAATATTTCTTGGCATTTTGGTGGGGAATGCCCCAATCCGATGGTCGCAACCGAATTTGCGACACTAGCACGTTTTCGATCGCGTTCTGGGGCGGTTCCAATATGTCGACTCTCCTGGAGCGAATTTTTCGCGCACATGCTAAAAAAATATTTCTTGAAATTGTGGTGGGGAATGCTCTAATTCGATAGTCGGGAATCGAATTTGCAACACCGACGTGTTTTCGATCGCGTTCTGGGGTGATTCCGATATGGCGGCTCCCCGGGAGCGAATTTTTCGTGCGCATGCAAAACAAATATTTCTCGGCATTATGGCACGTAATGCCCAAATTCGATGGTCGGGAACCGAATTTGCGACACCAGTGCGTTTTCAGTCGCGTTCTTAGGTGGTTCCAAAATGTCGGCTCCCAGGAGCTGAGATTTTTCGCGCGCATGCGAAAAAAATATTTATTGGCATTGTGGTGGGGATGTCCCAATTCGAAGTTCTGGAATCGAATTTGCGACACTGGCGCGTTTTCAGTCGCGTTCTAGAGCGGTTCTGAAATGCAGGCTCTCTTGGAGCGGATTTTTCACTCGCATGCGAAAAAAATATTTCTTGGCATTTTGGTGGGGAATGCCCTAATTCGATGGTCGGAACCGAATTTGCGACACCGGCACGTTTTCGGTGGCATTCTGGGGCAGTTTCAATATGCCGGCTCCCCTGGAGTGAATTTTTCACGCGCATGCTAAAAAATTATTTCTTGGCATTGTGGGGGGGAATGATCTAATTTGATGGTCGGGAATCGAATTTGCGACACTGACGCGTTTTAGGTCGCGTTCTAGGGCAGTTTCGATAAGTCGGCTCCTCGGTTGCGAATTTTTCGCGCGCATGCGAAAAAAATATTTCTTTGCATTGTGGTGGGGAATGCCCCAATTCGATGGTCAGGAACCGAATTTGCAACACCGGCGCATTTTCGGTCGCATTCTTGGACGGTTCTTAAATGTCTGCTCTCGAGAGCCGAGATTTTTCACGTGCATGTGAAAAAAATATTTCTTGGCATTAAGGTGGGGAAGCCCAAATTCGATGGTTGGGAACTGAATTTGTAGCACCGACGCGTTTTTGGTCACGTTCTAGGGCTGTTCCAAAATGCCGGCTCCCCGGGAGCCGGGACTTTTCACACACTTGCGAAAAAAATATTTGTTGGCATGGAGGGGAATGCCCCAATTCGATGGTCGGGAACCGAATTTGCAACAACGGCGCATTTTCGGACGCATTTTGTAGTGGTTCCGAAATGTCATCTCCCTAGGAGCGAACTTTTCTCGTGCTTGCGAAAAAATATTTCTTGGCATTTTGGTGGGGAATGCCCTAATTCGATAAGTGGGAACCGAACTTGTGACTGCGGCATGTTTTCACTTGCATTCTGTGATAAGAATACGGTGTTCCAAATGGACTTATAATGTGTTCCAAATCTTATTTTTAGTTGTATAAAGTTTGTAAGGGTCAAATGGTCAATCGTCCTTTTGTGGAGATTAAAGGGAATCGTGATTAAATCCCGGCCACAAACATCTTTTGTCGAGAGACTTTAAATACCCACAATATGTTATGTAAAAATCAGATTCGTCGATGAATGTAATTCAAATCTCAAATTGAGACATTTCCTTTAGAAATCCGAGCACCAATTTTGTCATTTTTATCATTTTTAAGTTTCGAGCAATTTGTTGTAGAATTGCATCCGTACCATTCAATCATGCCTTGATCAAGTTCGATTGTGGAGCGACTCAATTTAGAAAAAGGTTTCGAAATCTTGCTTCTAGATCTTCTATCATAAGAGGTAATCTAATTCTAGCCTTATCTCTTAGTTGATCATAATTTTGTTTAAGGAGCTGATAATTACTTTGATTGAAGTGTTCTTGCTTCAACAAAAGTTTGGATCGTTGGCTGAGGATTAAGGTTGCCTTATCAATTTGGTATCAGAGCCAAGTTGGATGTTTCCTTATCAATTTGGTATCAGAGCCAAGTTGGATGTTTGTGGCCTCTAGAATTGATTTTATTTTTCATTTCTTTTATTTTTTCTTTAAATCTGTCCACTTATTTTATTGTTGTCATTTCCTACCATTCTTCATCATCTTTTGTTTTTGTAATCATTTTCTTTTAAAGATCACAATTAAATCTGAAAAAAAAAACAAAAATTCTTATCATATTTGTTCTTACGATTGTGATTATAAACGATTCTTATCATATTTGTTTGATCATTTCTTGTTTTAATTTGTTGTTATTTCATAATTAACTTTTCTTGATTGTCTTGAATAGCTCGCCATTATAAGAATTGTTTTATCAATATAATAGCCTACCTGACTATAATTTAGTCACTTTCCCAAATAGCCTACCTTTGTGTGTTAAACACGTGTGTTTCTGAGTGTAAAATCGGTGAGTTATGTGTGTGAGGTCCAAAATATATTTAACTACTTTTTGTACAATCATGAACCAAGACGGAGGAAATGGAGGGGAGATCAATGAAGCTAGGTGGAGAGAAGCACAGGTGGGAACAATTACTCGTTTGAATCAGGTTATTACTACATTGACAGACCGGATAGAGCAAATTGAAATAGCCTTGGGTAATCTTCAAGGTAGGGAAGTACTCTTGAATGAAGGAGTTGAAAATGAAGAAGATGACAATGTCAACCTTTTAACGAGACATAGTCCTAAGGGAGGGAGAGATGTTGGTCAAGGGAGAGGAAGAGTCAGAAGAAGGGGCAAAGAAATTTTAGCACCAAAAAGAATTGAAAGGGAGTACTAGTATGAGAGAGGAGAAGAAAGAGCTGTCGGAGGAGTAAAGCTGAAAATTCCAACTTTCTATGGGAGCTCAGATCCAGAGGAGTATTTGCAATATGAGAGCAAAATTGAACATGTTTTGGACCGCAACAATTTCAGTGAAGAAAGAAAGTTGAAACTTGTTGTGGCTGAATTTTGGATTACGTCATTATATGGTGGACATCTTTGAAATCAAAATGGAGGAGATATTACAAAGAACCAATTGAAATATGGGAGGAATTAAAGACATTAATGAGAAAAGGGTACATTCCTACACATTATTCTCAAGTACTCAAGAAAAAACTCTGTACTTTGCAACAAGGATCCAAAAGTGTAAGAATATTACAAAGAAATGGAAATCCTTATGAATAGAGCATGTATTGATGAAGACGAGGAGGATACAATGGCTAGATTCCTTGGTGGGTTAAACCGACAACTTGCTCATCAAGTGGATAGGCAAGCATACTTTGACATGCAAGAATTGTTACAGCTTGCTGTCAAGATCGAAGGGCAACTAGCTTGGGAGAAGGAGAACTCCAAGAGGTTTGGTATTCCAAAGTCTACTACTTTCAACACTTGGAAAAAGAATACAAATATTGAAAAGATAGATTTCATGGTTAGGGGCGAGTATGAGCTTGACAAAAAGAACAAAGTTGAGGCCTCTAAGGGCAAAGAGAAAGCAGAGGAATATAAGGAGGTTCGAGAAAGAAATAAAGACATCAAATGTTGGAAATGTCAAGGAATTGGTCATATTAGTCGTGATTGTCCTAACAAGAGAGTCATGATCATCAAGAATGGACAAGTTGTCCTAGATAGTGAGGAAAGTAACCAAGATGAGCTAGATGAAGAAGAAATCTAGGAGAATGAGGAGGAACTGGAAGATGGGAGTCATTTGGCACTTGTTACTAGAAGACTTCTTAAAACTCAAATTACAGAGAATGATGTTGATGATCACACAAGACAACCTATTTCACACAAGGTGTATAGTCAAGGGGACTCCTTGTAGTCTTGTAAATGATAGTGGAAGCTGCACCAATATCGTAAGTACCATGTTGATCAAAAGGTTGCAAATTCCCGCCCAAGATCATCCTAAACCTTACAAGCTGCAATGGCTCAATAATAATGGAACAATGAAGGTAGTTTTCGAAGCATTAATATCTTTTACTTTGAAAAAATATAAAAGTAAAGTTCTTTGTGATGTTTTACCAATGCATGCTGGAGACATATTGCTTGGTCGACCATGACAATTTGACAGGAGGGTCATCTATGATGGTTATTTGAATGGGTATTCTTTTGTAAAAGATAGTAGAAAAACCACTCTTGTACCTTTGAGTTCTGCAGATATATTTACTGATCAATTAAAGTTTGAGGAAAAAAAGAAAGAGTGAGAGGAAAAAGAGTTGAAGAAAAACAAGAGTTGAATGAAAAAATAAATAGAGAAAAATCAAAGAGAAAAAACCAAGAATGAAAAAAAAGATGAAATTGAAAAAGAAAGAAAGAGAGTTATTTGGCTAGAGTTGGAGAGGTGAGAAGGTTTTCACAAAAATCAATATCTGTACTTGTTGAGATATATTATTTATGGAATATATCTTAGATATTATATCTTAATATTCTTCCATTTATGATTTGATTTATAGTATATTTTATTTTATTCTCAGTATTTAATTATTTTATATTTTCCTCATTTGTACTGGCTTGTATCCTATTTAAAGGATATCAATATCAATAATAATAGACCTTCCCAATTATATTTTCTATCTCATTCTTAACAGTACTTACAAGGAAGGATATTTGGTCTCTAACAATAACAATTTGTCTTTGCCTAGTATGTTTCAATCTCTTTTATACAAGAATTTGAAGACGTGTTTCAAGATAAAGTACCTAAAGAACTAACTCTCATTAGAGGTATTGAACATAAAATAGACTTCATTCTAAGGGTTGTGGTTCCTAATAAGCCAGCTGATAGAGTCATAAAGAAGTTCAAAGGCAAATGGAGAAAGGCTATATACAAGAAAGTTTGAATCCATATTTTATACCAGTCTTGATAAGATAAGGAGTCAGGAGAGTAAGATTTGGATTACCTTGTTGATCGAATATCTCAAGGCAAGAACATTGTTTGAAATTCGAATCACTCCACAAGCAAGATTGATCATGTCAAGCTTGAATGATTCTACATGCAACCTAAACTACATAAAATTTCAAAGAAACAGTCATTGGCTACCGAGAGCACAAATGTTCATTTTACTATATTTTCCAAGTCTACTTACAAATACAACATACATGGCTTCATATAGCCTCAAAATGAAACTATTAAATGCATTCCAAAAGTTAACATTCATACTTTATGGTCATAATTAACCATTATGTAATTGTAACCTAAAGTAAATAAAAAATCTTAAAATATATTAATTTACAATAACTCTAAATTACTCTAAATGTTAATCTACCCAAAATTTATTACATGGAACTTCATTCTTCTCCAATGTGGCATGAATTGAAATATCTTTTGATAATTTCAAGTATTTACTTCACATCTTCATTGAAGTATATTGTATGATTCATATCTCTTGGTTCATATCATTCTCCACTTCTTCAAGAGGACTCGTCCTCAAATCTATTTGTGAAACTTTGCTGCAAAAAAATAAATTAAGGAAATACAAAAGACCTCACAACACTCTCTCACGTATACACTCAAGAAATTTTAGGACACTCTGTTTACACTCATTTACATAAATGAAGCTCTCATTCTCACATCTCAAAATTTTCAATGAGCCAAGATTCGATTTTAAACTCTGGGTCGATTAAAAACTAAAAAGATAAAAATAAAATTGAGAAAAAAATTCAAAGGAAACATATATACGATCTTGAGCGTGAATCTCTGAAATCAAATGAAATACAGTAACTCTAAATTACTCTAAATTGTAATCGGCACAAAATTTATTACATAAACTTCATTCTTCTTCAATGTGAAATGAATTGAAATATCTTTTGATAATTTCAATAGTATTTTCTTCACATCTTCATTGAAGTATATTGTATGATTGATGTCTATTGGTTCATATCATTCTATATTTGCGACATCGGCGCGTTGTCGCTTGCGTTCTGGGGCGGTTCTGAAATGCTTCTCATCGGGAACGACATGCGAAAAAATATATTTCTCGACATTGTGTTGGAAAATGCCACAATTCGATGGGTGGGAACCGAATTTGCGACACTGGCACGTTTTCGCTTGCGTTCTGGGGCAGTTCTAAAATGCTGCTTCACGGCGCGGTTTTTTCGCACACATGCGAAAAAAAATATTTCTCTGCATTCTGCTGGGGGATGCCCCAATCTTATGGTTGGGCATCGATTTCGTGACATCGGCACGTTTTCGCTTGCCTTCTAAGGCCGTTTTGAAAAGCTGCTTCACGAGCTCGATTTTTCGATCGCATGCGAAAAAAATATTTCTCAGCATTGTGGTGGGGAATGCCCCAATTCGATGGTTGGGCACTAATTTTGCGACACCGGCGTGTCTTCGCTTGCATTTCTAGGGCATATCCGAAAAGCTGCTTCACGAGCGTGGTTTTTTCAATCCCATGCGAAAAAAACATTTCTCGGCATTGTGGTGGGAAATTCCCCTAATTTGATGGATGGGCACCAATTTTGCGACACCGGCGCGTTTTTGCTTGCGTTCTAGGAATGTTCCGAAAAGCTGCTACACGAGCGTGATTTTTTCGATCCCAAGAGAAAATAATATTCCTCAGAATGGGGGGGGGGG